>NC_140021.1:6460860-6695258 GCF_964263955.1 Coregonus lavaretus
CCTCAATGGATCCACAGGGGAGGAGACCTTCCAGCTGCGGTACTTCCCGGGTAGAGAGACTGTGACCGAGGTCTTTGGTGCATCTGACCCCCCCCCCCCTCTGCCTGCTGGCCTTCTGTGATGACCTTTTCCTAGCTGCTACACCAGGGGAATATCACTTCTCTCTCCCCCCTCCAAACAAAGCAGGAGATAGAGGACTCCACACCGCACCCGTGTTTTCATCATGGAAGCCAGAGGTGTCATGCATGACCTTTTCCGGACTGGGTGTGTGTGTGTGTGAGAGCACATTCACGTAGCATTTTCCCACCTGGTGTGTGCCTGTCATCTATCATCCCCCCAACACACACACTCCTTTGATCTTTAGAGCGGGTGGCTTTCAGATCCATCCTCTGGCATTACAGTGGATGACACATTCAGTCAGCCAGCATGGAGCAGCGTGAATACACAACTCAGACTATTAAAGCACAGCTGGTTAGTCCCACTTTACAAAAGTCACTACTCACTGCTGCTTCGTAGCTCGCCCAGAAGACTCTCCCCTAGTGGTGGTGGGTGTGTCAGCACTTGCGACATCTCTGGCTCCTCTTGTCATAGTTTCCAGCCACACAGGAAGTGGCAGGGAGAAAGGGCAGGGCGCTGATTGGTCCATCCTGCGTTTCCTGGTGAGGTCAGTGTGATCTGGTTGGGCGGCAGAGCCAGGGCAGGGGGAGACACAGGAAGCTGAGCCAAAGGAAACAGAGATCACATCAGACCATTAGACATGAGCTCATCGGGTGGGAGAGTAGAGTGGTTAACAGTCACTCCCAGGCGTAAACATGGCCCTATTATTTCATATCTGCGTTTCCTATTGATGGAATGAATCCTTAAACTAGCTTTATTAAACCGTCCCACACTAGTTCAACTTTTATGTTTTACTGGCATCCCATTCTCCTGTCAGTCGCCACCATGCAATGCCTGCTGGGAGTTTTTATATTTTATATGTGGCAGCTGGCAATACCTCCAATTAGGCTTACATCAGAAATATCGGAAAATATGTTTTATGTGATTGTACATTTTGTGCTTTGTGACCTTAATTCGGTGAAGCACAACTGAATTTGAGAGGGAGAGGCCTTGACGGAAAGGAAAGGCTGTCACTAAATCTCCCCACAATCTAGTGAAGCACTAAAAACATGACATCCAAGTCCCACTGAATCTTATTTCATATCGATTAGGACCTGCCGCAGTCCTCAGCTGTTAAAATCCAGGATTTATGATGATTCAGCCCTGTGCTGCAGCAGGAGTACAATATCCTAGAGGAGGAAGGAGAGAAAGTCCTTTCTAGGTTCTTGTCCTCGTTCTCTCTCTCTTTTCTGCCCACTGCCTTCTCTCTCGCACCCCCCCTACTATTTCACTGGGCATTGCGTATACTCACTTCTTAATCCCCACTGATGCATATCAAAATGCCAAGATTGTGCAAAGCTGTCAAGGCAAAGGGTGGCTAGTTGAAGAATATCAAAATTTTTTTTTTTTTTTTTTTTTGAGAACTCTGTTTATTAAGTTTTACACACACACAGACAAGACAAAGCAATATAAATAATATACTCAACTAGACAAAAATACAAATAATACATATAAAAAAATAAAAAATAAAAAATTAAAAAAATATATAACTTTAAAGATACCATACTTTAGACAAGTTAAACACCAGGCAGAAGGCTACAAAAGGTTAAAGGGCAATCTATAGTATAGGGACAGAGCAAATACCTCACCATTGTTCCTGTAAACAGTTAAGGGATGGGGTGGAGAAATGCAACCACTCACAGACAGTCAAGGCCACAGACCAATCATCCACTGGACCAAAAATAAAAAGTTACAATGCTTTAAAAATAAAAAATGAATATTGATAATTTTATGTAGGCGTGAACAGAATTAAAAAAAATAAAAATAACTGGGAAAAACAAGCTCACACCTTAGTCTCTGCCCGGGCGAGATGAACAGGGCATCCGCAGGTCACAATCAATAAGCACATCAACCTTAATGCCCCCCACCCCCACCCCAGAAAAAAAACACAGAGAAATGCTCATCCAACCCCTAAGTCACAGGGGGGTCAAATATAGACTTATTTTGGTTTTAATAGGAATGCTATCAGAGGATGGACTGTTTAAAGTAAGACCGGAATGGAGCCCAAGCCTCATTAAACAGTTTGGGGTTCCCACGTGAATTGAATTTAATTTTTTCTAGCTTCAGAGAGCACAACACATCTCTCACCCAATATTTATAAGATGGGGGAGCTGCCATCTTCCAGTTCTGTAGTATTAGCCGTCTAGCTAAAAGAGTTGTATAAGCAACAGTGTCCGACTGGATTCTTGACAGGGGGGTGCTTATGGGCAGTACTCCAAAAAGGGCTGTAAGGGGAGAGGGATCTATAACAGTGTTATATATATCAGAGAAACATTTAAATATTAATTCCCAGAAACCTGACAGTTTATGACAGCCCCAGAACATATGCAACAGTGTGGCCGGTTCAATTTTACATCTGACACAGGTAGGATCAAAATCAGAGAATATTCTTCCAAGTCTGGCCCCAGACCAGTGGATACGGTGAACCACCTTGAATTGAATGAGGCTGTGTCTAGTGCTAAAAGAGGACGAATGCACCCTGCGCAGCACAGATTCCCAGGTGTCTTCCCCAAGTTCCTCCCCCAAATCCTTTTCCCATCGAGTCTTTAAAGGCACCAAAGAAGGGTTCTGTAAGTCATGAATGATTGCATATACATCTGAAATTGCGCCCCTAGGAAGCTTGTTCAGCTCCAGGATGCTCTCTATAGCTGTATTCACAGGCCTATGGGGAAATTCAGGTGTGTTAGCTCTGACAAAGTTCCTAGTCTGGAGATAGCGGAAAAAGTGGGATTGGGGGAGGTTGAACCTTTCCTGTAGCTGAGCAAAAGAGGCAAATGTATCATCAAAGAATAATTGGGCTAGTGAGGAGAGGCCTAGTGAGTGCCAGATGTCAAAAGCCCCATCATTCAAAGATGGAGGAAATAAAATGTTCTGATTGATTGGGCCTGATAGAGAAAAGCCTCGGAGGCCAAAGGCTAAGCGGAACTGATTCCAAATTTTAAGAGACTGCTTTACAATTGGGTTGACACACCTTTTGCCAAGGGACACTGGGAGAGACGAGCACAACACAGAAGAAAGTGCAGCAGGTTTACACGATTCAGACTCCATCTGGACCCAGATTGGTCTAGGGCCAGTAGGATCAGTCTGCAGCCAGTACAGAAGGGCTCTGAAATTTGCAGCCCAATAGTATGTCTGAAAATTTGGTAGAGCTAAACCCCCCAATGACTTAGGCTTCTGTAAATGTTTCCTACCAATCCGTGGTACCTTGCCATCCCAAATAAAATGCATGAATGTTTGATCCAGTGAAATAAAAAAAGATTTTGGAATAAAAATGGGTAGACATTGAAATAAATATAGAA
This sequence comes from Coregonus lavaretus, assembly GCF_964263955.1. Taxonomy (NCBI): domain Eukaryota; kingdom Metazoa; phylum Chordata; class Actinopteri; order Salmoniformes; family Salmonidae; genus Coregonus; species Coregonus lavaretus. The sequence continues at coordinate 6,464,316 of NC_140021.1, forward strand.
ATTTGGGCAACACACTCATTTTAATGACATTAATCCTTCCGATAAGAGAAAGAGGTAGCGCTTTCCAAAAAGCAAAAGATTGTTTCAAACTGTCTGCTAGAGCAACCAAGTTTTCCTGAAACAGATTTGAATATTTCCTTGTCACTTTGACTCCCAAGTAGGTGAATTGATCCCGGACAATCCTAAACTGAGAGCTTGTAAAAGAGCACTTTAAAGCAGCCTTGTTTACAGGAAAAAGCTCACTCTTGCCTAGATTCAGCTTGTACCCTGAGATTGATCCAAACCTTTTAAGAACAGATAAGGCGCGTGGCAATGAGGTATCAGGGTTAGAGATAAACAAAAGGAGGTCATCCGCATATAGCGAGACTTTCTGCTCTGAGCCCGTCCGGGTTATTCCTTGAATGGCATCATTAGAGCGTAATGCAATGGCGAGAGGTTCGATTGCCAAAGCAAACAACAAGGGGGAGAGTGGACAGCCCTGTCTGGATCCGCGGTGCAAGGGAAAATAGTCAGAGGACAAGTTGTTAGTCCGTACCGAAGCCATGGGGGAAAAATAAATAATCTTTATCCACGCAATGAATTTGGGGCCAAAGCCAAATCTATAAAGGGTGGCTGTTAGGTAATCCCACTCAACGCGGTCAAACGCTTTTTCTGCATCAAGTGAGACCACCACCTCTGGGTCCTCCGACGCAGGGGAGTACAGTATATTCATAAGGCGCCTAATATTGAAAAACAAATGCCTATTTCTCACAAAGCCAGTCTGGTCAGAGTGTATTACTTGATGCAGCGAGCCTTCCATACGGATGGCTAAAAGCTTGGCTAGGATTTTGTAATCACAGTTTAAAAGCGAGATTGGGCGAAAGGATCCACATTCCAGAGGGTCTTTGTTTTTCTTTAATAGTAATGAAATTGAAGCTTGATAAAGACTAGGCGGTAGCTTTGAGGTATTAAGGCACTCTGCAAATAGTCGAAACAAGAATGGGCAAAGCAGACCAGAAAACGTCCTGTAAAATTCGGTTGGAAAACCATCCGGACCCGGTGATTTACCGCTTTTCATTGCGGACACTGCTGTTGCAATCTCCTCAGGTGTAAATTCTTCTTCTAGATAGTCATGGGTGTCTGTATCAATTGAAGGCATATTCAGGCCATTAAAGAAGGAATCAATCAGCAAAGGGTCTTGAGGGGATTCAGAGGTGTATAGCGCAGAATAAAATTGTTTGAATTGATCATTGATCTCTTTATGTATAACTGTGGTGGCACCAGACGGGGTCCTTATTTGTGGGATTAAACGTGAGGCCTCAGATTTACGGATCTGATGTGCAAGGAGTTTACTGGCCTTGTCGCCTTGTTCATACACTCTGTACCGAGCTCGCAAGAGTAGCTGTTCAGCTTGCCTGGTAGAAAGCTCATCAAATTCAGATTGGAGTAGTTGGCGCTCTTTATGCAGATCAGAGGAAGGAACCGTGGCATACTTCTCATCCAATGTGGCTATGGATTCGCTCAGGTCCCGAAGTCGCTGAGAGCGAACTCTGTTTTGGTTGGCTGTATAAGAAATAATTTGGCCACGTAGGTATGCTTTGAGAGACTCCCATATGGTAGAGCAGGACATACCTGGTGTTGAATTAGTTTCTAGGAATAAGGTGATTTCAGAAGAAATGAAATTGACAAACTCCTTATCTGAGAGTAAAATGGGGTTAAGACGCCATTGATAACACATAGGAGGTCGCTGGGGAAACTCTAGTTCAAGCACTAATGGAGAATGGTCCGAAATAACAATACTCTTGTAAGTACACTGCCGAAGGTTAGGCAAAAGTTTTTTGTCCAAAAAGAAGTAATCAATCCGGGAGTATGTTTGATGAACATGAGAATAAAAGGAATACTGTCTATCTGTAGGATGTAGGAAACGCCAGGCCTCAAACATGGCATATTTCTGAAGAAAGGCTTGAATAAGTAGGGCACATTTAGATGGGCCTGTAGTTGTTCGTGAGGACTTGTCAAGAACTGGGGACATTTTGCAGTTGAAATCCCCCCCTAAAATCAATAAATGAGAGTCTAAATTGGGTATAGCAGACAAAAAGGAAGAAATGAAACTTGTGTCATCCCAATTGGGAGCATAAACACTAGCCAAAACAAGAGGGGTAGAAAACAGTTTACCGGTTACTATGACGTATCGTCCCTTAGGATCAGCGATAACCTCAGAAGCTACAAAGGGAGTGACTTTATCAACCAAAATGGCAGCCCCTCTTGATTTACTATGAAAGTTAGAGTGGAACACTTGACCAACCCAGTCCCTACGCATCCTGAAGTGCTCACCAGTCCTCAAGTGAGTCTCTTGTAGAAATGCAACATTTGCATTCAAACCCTTTAAGTGTGTCAACACCCTCTTACGTTTCACTGGGTTATTAACCCCTTTGGTGTTCCACGAAATGTATTTGATCGCATTGTTTCGGCCCCTCTGGGCATTCCCGTTATACAACCCCGTCATTAGAGCATAGAATGGAAAAGCAATGAGCGCCCAGAAACCCCAGAATAACTTGTCTCAGAGTAATAATGTACGGTGGTAGATGTTGAGAAAAAGTACCGAAAAAAAAAACAAAAAAGACAGAATGACAACATTAGAACTGAACAATTCAACCCCTCCCCCCACCCCCTCCCCCCACCCCCTCCCCCCATCCCAGACAGTACCTCCCCAAACGAGGTACAAGCCTAAATAGAGCATGTTCTCTTCGCACAGTATGTCTGTGAGAGTGCGGTCTTAAACCTAAACCCACAGTCCCGCTCTTTAAAATCGTGTTTTGTTAGTGGATCAAACAGCAAAAAGAGATAATCATTTTTTAAATAAAAGAAATTAAGGTGAATCCCTTGTGCAGACGAAATTACAAAAGCACCACTTGTAGATGTATATAATTATATTCCCAGTCTTATAACAGGCATTTGAGAGAGAAAATAAAGAAAATAAATAGAATGTGTAACGGCTCTCAGCCGAAAACCTAATTTGAAGTAAGGAAATCGTAGTAAGACAATCAAAAATGATAATAATTATTATTATTATAATAGTTGTCTAGTTGAATGCTGAGACAGTTTACAACCAAGACCAAAAAACTACGTGTGCGCAACGTTTAACGCTTGCTGGGCATAAATGACGCTCTGAGCCTTAAAATTTAAGTGAAGACCCCAAAAAAACGTGTCGCCTCGGGAAGCATTTACTGTTTACTGGGTCAATGCAAACAGATGCAGTAAGCAAATAACCAAGAATATTTTGAGTCACTGAGACACTATGTAAACAAACTGAATAGGTGAGCAAGACAGCTATCCACAGTTCGCTAGCAACAGTTGCTGATCTATGAGCAAGTTCAAGACTTCTTGATGTGACGTTGAATGTGAGAGAGAGCCTCATCCGGAGATTCAAATGTGTAGTCTTTACCATCATGAGATAGCCATAAACGGGCCGGGAATCGCAGTCCGTACTTCACACCTGGATGGTCCCGAAGTAGTCGTTTGGCCTGTCCGAAGGCTGCGCGCTGCCTGGAAACAGTGGGGGAGTAGTCCTGGTAGATGGAGAAGCTCTGTCCTTGAAAGCTCAGAGTGGTATTGCGGGCTCGTCGGAGAATCTCCATCTTCTCATGGAAAAAGTGCACTCGAATAATTATGTCACGGGGCCTCTCCCCCTCCCGGGGCTTTGGGCGCAGCGACCGGTGGGCACGATCAATCAGGGGCTTTTCATCCAAGGCTAGAACATCCTTCAGCAGCCCAGAAACGAAATCCGTGGCGCGAGGCATTTCCGCTGACTCTGGGACTGATACAAGTCTCAGGTTATTGCGGCGAGAGAATCCCTCCAAACTTACACAGCTCTCCTTCACCTTTTTCAAGTCCGCAGCTAGGCGTTTCACGTCAGCCTCCAGGGATGTAGTTAAGTCGGAGACATTTGTAGCGAAGGTCTCCAGTGCTGCGATCGTTGTAGTGTGCGACTCCATTGTTGTTTTGAGTGATGCGATTGCCGGCACTGTCTCGTTCCGCAGGATGGTTAAATCTGCTTTTAAAGTATCAGAAACCTCATTTATTCGGGCCTCAATCGTAGCAACCACCTCCGTTTTCATTTCAACTATCTCAGAGCGTAGTAGTTTGATGGCCTCGAGAATGTTCACTTCAGCGCCGCCAGGCCAAGCCGCCCCCCCGGGTAGAGTATCAGTCCCCGGGTCGTCAGGCTCAGGGGAGGGCGGTGATGAGAGTGTGTCTTGCAGGCCGGGTTTTCTCAAAGTCATGCTTTTGGCCTTATGTTTCGTCGACATGCTGATATTTGGAAGTAAAGTAGTCTTGGTTTTTACGGGAAGGGATCACCAAAATAATATATGAAAATAAATACGGTTTTGCTGCAAAATTCACATAAACTTTAAAAATACCACGGGAGCAAACGGAAAACACGTCAGTCGCACATGGCGTCCCTCCAATCCCCGAAGAATATCAAATTTAACATACATTTTGATATGTTTAACACTTTTTTTGGTTACTACATGATTCCATATGTTATTTCATAGTTTTGATGTCTTCACTATTATTCTACAATGTAGAAAATAGTAAAAATAAAGAAAACCCTTGAATGAGTAGCTGTTCTAAAACATTTCACCGGTAGTGTATTCGCAGCCTAGTGTATTCACAGCCTAGTTTTAGAGGAATATAATCTGTGGGCAGCAACAGCGCACAGCTCTCCATTGGTTATTCCATGGAGCAGTTCAGATGGGTAGGAAAGGAACGAGATGGGTAGGAAAGGAGTTTCAATTGATGATATCTACCAGTAAATGCTAACTAAGGCAACGATGGTATGCAAACCAGGTATTCAAAAATGTTGGTCCGAAGTCTTGGTTGAATCTTTGTGATGCGCAGTTCAGTCATCATGCGCTGTTTGAATGAACATTGCTAAAGGCTTTCCCAAAAAATCCTTCCCAATTTAAATGTTGACTCCAAGGTAGGCCTGGCAGAATGATATCATGATGATTTGTCTCAATCGGGAGGGCATTTGTTTTGCATACTATGCCATCACATGTAGGACATTGAACAGTACAGAAACACTGCTAGCCAAAAGGTCTCCTGCTAGCTGTGCAATTGAATTAAAGTGCAACTATTTTTCCCAGACCTACGAAATGGTCTCATGATGTGGTTTAAGCATTGTTGTGGACTTGGAACATCACTTTTTTTATTTGTGTGTATGTATGTATATATATATATATATATATATATATATATATATATATATATATAATATACACTGCTCAAAAAAATAAAGGGAACACTTAAACAACACAATGTAACTCCAAGTCAATCACACTTCTGTGAAATCAAACTGTCCACTTAGGAAGCAACACTGATTGACAATACATTTCACATGCTGTTGTGCAAATGGTATAGACAACAGGTGGAAATTATAGGCAATTAGCAAGACACCCCCAATAAAGGAGTGGTTCTGCAGGTGGTGACCACAGACCACTTCTCAGTTCCTATGCTTCCTGGCTGATGTTTGGTCACTTTTGAATGGTGGCGGTGCTTTCACTCTAGTGGTAGCATGAGATGGAGTCTACAACCCACACAAGTGGCTCAGGTAGTGCAGCTCATCCAGGATGGCACATCAATGCGAGCTGTGGCAAGAAGGTTTGCTGTGTCTGTCAGCGTAGTGTCCAGAGCATGGAGGCGCTACCAGGAGACAGGCCAGTACATCAGGATACGTGGAGGAGGCCGTAGGAGGGCAACAACCCAGCAGCAGGACCGCTACCTCCGCCTTTGTGCAAGGAGGAGCAGGAGGAGCACTGCCAGAGCCCTGCAAAATGACCTCCAGCAGGCCACAAATGTGCATGTGTCTGCTCAAACGGTCAGAAACAGACTCCATGAGGGTGGTATGAGGGCCCGACGTCCACAGGTGGGGGTTGTGCTTACAGCACAACACCGTGCAGGACGTTTGGCATTTGCCAGAGAACACCAAGATTGGCAAATTCGCCACTGGCGCCCTGTGCTCTTCACAGATGAAAGCAGGTTCACACTGAGCACATGTGACAGACGTGACAGAGTCTGGAGACGCTGTGGAGAACGTTCTGCTGCCTGCAACATCCTCCAGCATGACCGGTTTGGCGGTGGGTCAGTCATGGTGTGGGGTGGCATTTCTTTGGGGGGCCGCACAGCCCTCCATGTGCTCGCCAGAGATAGCCTGACTGCCATTAGGTACCGAGATGAGATCCTCAGACCCCTTGTGAGACCATATGCTGGTGCGGTTGGCCCTGGGTTCCTCCTAATGCAAGACAATGCTAGACCTCATGTGGCTGGAGTGTCAGCAGTTCCTGCAAGAGGAAGGCATTGATGCTATGGACCGCCCGTTCCCCAGACATGAATCCAATTGAGCACATCTGGGACATCATGTCTCGCTCCATCCACCAACGCCACGTTGCACCACAGACTGTCCAGGAGTTGGCGGATGCTTTAGTCCAGGTCTGGGAGGAGATCCCTCAGGAGACCATCCGCCACCTCTTCAGGAGCATGCCCAGGCGTTGTAGGGAGGTCATACAGGCACGTGGAGGCCACACACACTACTGAGCCTCATTTTGACTTGTTTTAAGGACATTACATCAAAGTTGGATCAGCCTGTAGTGTGGTTTTCCACTTTAATTTTGAGTGTGACTCCAAATCCAGACCTTCATGGGTTGATAAATTTGATTTCCATTGATAATTTTTGTGTGATTTTGTTGTCAGCACATGCAACTATGTAAAGAAAAAAGTATTTAATAAGATTATTTCATTCATTCAGATCTAGGATGTGTTATTTTAGTGTTCCCTTTATTTTTTTGAGCAGTGTGTGTGTGTGTGTGTGTTTTATATATATACATACGTACATACACACACACACACACACACACACACACACACACACACACACACACACACACACACACACACACACACACACAGTGGGGAGAACAAGTATTTGATACACTGCCGATTTTGCAGGTTTTCCTACTTACAAAGCATGTAGAGGTCTGTAATTTTTATCATAGGTACACTTCAACTGTGAGTGACGGAATGTAAAACAAAAATCCAGAAAATCACATTGTATGATTTTAAAGTAATTAATTTGCATTTTATTGCATGACATAAGTATTTGATCACCTACCAACCAGTAAGAATTCCGGCTCTCACAGACCTGTTCGTTTTTCTTTAAGAAGCCCTCCTGTTCTCCACTCATTACCTGTATTAACTGCACCTGTTTGAACTCGTTACCTGTATAAAAGACACCTGTCCACACACTCAATCAAACAGACTCCAACCTCTCCACAATGGCCAAGACCAGAGAGCTGTGTAAGGACATCAGGGATAAAATTGTAGACCTGCACAAGGCTGGGATGGGCTACAGGACAATAGGCAAGCAGCTTGGTGAGAAGGCAACAACTGTTGGCGCAATTATTAGAAAATGGAAGAAGTTCAAGATGACGGTCAATTACCCTCGGTCTGGGGCTCCATGCAAGATCTCACCTCGTGGGGCATCAATGATCATGAGGAAGGTGAGGGATCAGCCCAGAACTACACGGCAGGACCTGGTCAATGACCTGAAGAGAGCTGGGACCACAGTCTCAAAGAAAACCATTAGTAACACATTACGCCGTCATGGATTAAAATCCTGCAGCGCACGCAAGGTCCCCCTGCTCAAGCCAGCGCATGTCCAGGCCCGTCTGAAGTTGGCCAATGACCATCTGGATGATCAAGGGGAGGAATGGGAGAAGGTCATGTGGTCTGATGAGACAAAAATATAGCTTTTTGGTCTAAATTCCACTCGCCGTGTTTGGAGGAAGAAGAAGGATGAGTACAACACCATCCCAACCGTGAAGCATGGAGGTGGAAACATCATTCTTTGGGGATGCTTTTCTGCAAAGGGGACAGGACGACTGCACCGTATTGAGGGGAGGATGGATGGGGCCATGTATCGCGAGATCTTGGCCAACAACCTCCTTCCCTCAGTAAGAGCATTGAAGATGGGTCGTGGCTGGGTCTTCCAGCATGACAACGACCCGAAACACACAGCCAGGGCAACTAAGGATTGGCTCCGTAAGAAGCATCTCAAGGTCCTGGAGTGGCCTAGCCAGTCTCCAGACCTGAACCCAATAGAAAATCTTTGGAGGGAGCTGAAAGTCCGTATTGCCCAGCGACAGCCCCGAAACCTGAAGGATCTGGAGAAGGTCTGTATGGAGGAGTGGACCAAAACCTGGTCAAGACCTACAGGAAACGTATGATCTCTGTAATTGCAAACAAAGGTTTCTGTACCAAATATTAAGTTCTGCTTTTCTGATGTATCAAATACTTATGTCATGCAATAAAATGCAAATTAATTACTTAAAAATCATACAATGTGATTTTCTGGATTTTTGTTTTAGATTCCGTCTCTTACAGATCTCTACATGCTTTGTAAGTAGGAAAACCTGCAAAATCGAAAGTGTGTAAAATACTTGTTCTCCCCACTGTGTGTATGTATGTGTATGTATGTATATATATATATATATTTAAAAAAGTGGTATTTGGACAGTGAAAACCTGATGATATAAATATATAAGAAATCTCAAACTAAAGGAAAACTGAATTTTTACCATAGTGCACTGTACTACTGTCTTATCAATCCTGTTGCCAAGCCACTTTACCCCTACCTACATGTACAGTACATAGCTTCAGCTTAATTTGTTGCCGTATTGATTAGACCTTGTGTACTTGAGGCTGCAGGACCCTATGCTCGTAGTGTGCACTCCTGTAGGACCCTATGCTCGTAGTGTGCACTCCTGTAGGACCCTATGCTCGTAGTGTGCACTCCTGTAGGACCTAGTGTGTTGTTCGCAGCAGGGAGGGGGTGGGAACGATTCCTGTGGGAGGAGTTTATGACCAAGTAGGCCAATGAGTCGGGTCAGTTAGTCCCAGCGGACTGTTCTCTATAAACCACATCTCTCTTTTTAATCGACCCACCGTACTCCACCGAGAGGCGTGAGGTACTAAAAACCCTGAATCAGCTAATTCATATTATCCATCACTAGGTTGAATTGCCAGCTATAATATCTAAAAATAGTTTTTTATCTTTGTCGTAACATTTGCATGCCGTCGTGTCTACCCACATCTTTGGAAGCATCAAGATTAAGAATCCCCCCCCCCCGCCCCCCAAAAAAGGGATTTGGGTGGTGGGGAAAGGGTGGATAGCATGAAACCGTTTGTATTAAAATCACTCCTTTTTTAATAATTGTTTGCTATTCATGAAGCTATTTTCCCTTGATCCTTCCGGGTGTGTAGCATAAAGGCCATACTCAAAGCAGGTCAGGATTAAACCCTCTAGATTTAGGCTGCTCCATCCAATAATTATCTATCAAGGAGGGGGGGCACTTTTCAGAAATTCTTGCTTAATCTCGAGAAATTGTTAAGAAGCCCGGGCCAGATTGAAAGTTTCATGGTCCCCTTTCGTTGGGGAGATGAAGAGAAAACAGGTGGGAGGCCCCTCATCTCTCTTTAAGACGCGCTCAGAGGAGCCCAGCCACAATGGTCCGCCACACAGCCTGATCCTCTTACATGAAAGTGCTGACATTACACAAATTCAAATTCTACCTCAACAGTCCTGCAATTTATGATATGTCTAAATCTCTCTCCAACCCCCTTCCTCACTCTCGTCTACTACTCCGGGGGTGGGGGGGGGGGCTCTTCAGGTTGGTCCTGGTCTGGGATAAGGAGCCTTCTGTGAAAGTGAGGATCAGCAAGGAAGAAGTTAATCTGATTTGATGAGATTTCACATATTTATGTGTCCGTCTCCAGTGATGTGTTCCAGTGTTCTCGTCCCCCATCTGGGAACTGGATAGATTTAGTCAGTGTGACCTAGGGTTTACTTTTAGAATAAAGTTAGTTTTTGAAATGTGTTTCTGTCTATATGAGCTGTGAAGAGTTAAAACGCATGAACACACTAATTGATGAATCCTAATTGCACACATTCTGCCAACAATTTGTTTTTTGACAGGCGATTAAACAAATCCTTCCAACGAACAGATGTAACATCTCCCCTGGCGTCTTCTCAACACCTTTCTTACGTCAGCACCACTAGTGTCGCTGCTAAAACGTCAAATGCAAAAGGGGCCCGGTTAAGGAAAAACGATATGGAACACTGTGATGACACACAACCTCCCCCAAACCAGGCTGGGGCCTGTCAGATGGAGGAATTCTGTTTCTCTGTGATGGTTCTTTCTCTCCAGGCAACATGCAGGGCAGGCAGAAGGCCACCAGTCCTCTCTCTATCTCTCTCTCCCTCTTCCCTCCATCCTCCTCTTCTCTCAGCATGCTGATGCCATCCGAAAAGAGCAGCATAGGAGTTTATGTGCATGTGGAGGAGCAGGGAGCTGACAGGCCGAGGACAGACCTAGCATGGCCTGGGGCCCTGTTGCCCAACACGGGGAGGGGGAGGAGGGGGTGAGGTGAGGAGGACCAGCAACCACGCCGCTGGTGTCCTCCCGGAGGTGCCACGTCTTGGCCTCACACTGACTGATCAGGAGAGACAAGCGGCGCACGGACGGCAGACACACCAGGACCGGGGTGGCTGCTTGCTGCTATTTAACGGCCTGATCCCGCCGCTGACATTTCTCTCTCTCTCTATGTCTCTCTGTCTCTCTCTCTATCTCTGTCTCTATCTGTCTCTATGTCTCTCTGTCTCTGTCTCTGTCTCTATCTGTCTCTATGTCTCTCTGTCTCTGTCTCTGTCTCTGTCTCTGTCTCTCTCGCCCATCCCTTGTCCGGCCATATTGCTTTGGATGACAGGGGGGGTGAGGAATGTTTCTCCTGACAGGGTGCATGATGGGAGGTAGGACTGGTCCACGGACGGTTTTCAGCACCACGTTCGTATCGGTCCCAAACCACAGCGAGCGCCACTTATCTGCCCATTTTCTGCTCTAATAACCTGCTAAGAACAAACACGTCATACATAAACATAGGAATGCACAGCACAGCCAGACGGAATAAGATATTAAGCAGGGAGTGTAAAGTTCACTTTCTGTAGGTTTGTCTTCATGTAATATTCAAGATGTCAAACTGGAATGGTGTTTTCCGTGCACAGGTAATGTTTACTTTACAGCTCACAAGCCTGATTTTGACGGTGACATACATTAATCTTATTTTTCCCGTAAACGCTAGAAGAAATTACACATCAGACCTATGTCATATATTTTTTTTTAAAGCACCGTAAGACATGCTCAACTCTTACTTAGTTGTGAAGGTTGAATGAGTCTTTGGGTGCTGTAGCTGAGGTCTAAACTGAGGTGACCCATGGCAGGGTTTATCTCAGTCTCCTCTTCACTGGGAGTCTTCTCTCTGGCACACACACACACATTAAAGCCTCTATTTGAGGGAGATAGCAGTCTGTCTGAGCCAGCCAGCCACTGCTCCACTTTCTCCCCCTCCTCCCTCCCTCCCTCCCTCCCTCCCTCCCTCCCTCCCTCCCTCCCTCCCTAATCTCCTCCACAAGTATCAGTGAAATGTCAACTGGCCTTCTGAGGCCTCCTCTCCTCCTTCACTCCCTTCAACCCTCCGTTCCTCCCTCCCTTTGCTCCTGGGCAATTCAACAGTAACAGAGTGATGCTGAGACTCAAATGTTTCACTTTAAAACGTATCCCAAACAAAAACCAATGATTGCAGAGTTAAACAAACCATACAACTCTATGGACATAAATACATTTACATGAAGAACAGTGCAGATGCGAAGTTTGGTAACAGAATGACGGTTTGTGCTGTTGGTGCCGTCATTCTGTTGCCAAACTTTGCATCTGCACTGTTCTTCAAGTAAATGTTTGTGCATAGAGTTGTATGGTTTGTTTAACTTTGTTTAACTTTGCAATCATTGTTATTTTTTCTGCGTCACTCTGTTACCTTGGAATTACTCTCCTCCCTGTTTCCATGCCGGAGCTTCACCACTCTCTCCCTCTGTCCTGTATGGTCCTTGCCAACTAGAGCAGGGGAGCGCCTGCCAAAGCTAAAGGAAGACAGAGAAAATGGGTGGAGGGAGAGGAGGGTTGGACATTGGACGGGGTTTGTGCAGAATAGGTCATTTGCATATTATTCAAATACCAGTCATGAGTGCCCAGGAATTAGTGGACAGGCATGAGAGAAGAATGCATCCAGTGCCTGGTAGCTAGCTGGCTCTCTCTCCACCCAGTCTCCACATCCAGTGCCTGGTAGCTAGCTGGCTCTCTCTCCACCCAGTCTCCACATCCAGTGCCTGGTAGCTAGCTGGCTCTCTCTCCACCCAGTCTCCACATCCAGTGCCTGGTAGCTAGCTGGCTCTCTCTCCACCCAGTCTCCACATCCAGTGCCTGGTAGCTAGCTGGCTCTCTCTCCACCCAGTCTCCACATCCAGTGCCTGGTAGCTAGCTGGCTCTCTCTCCACCCAGTCTCCACATCCAGTGCCTGGTAGCTAGCTGGCTCTCTCTCCACCCAGTCTCCACATCCAGTGCCTGGTAGCTAGCTGGCTCTCTCTCCACCCAGTCTCCACATCCAGTGCCTGGTAGCTAGCTGGCTCTCTCTCCACCCAGTCTCCACATCCAGTGCCTGGTACTGTAATACATTATTCATAGTTGCCCGGAGGCAGTGAATCAGCCAGGCAAGAACGAACAAAATGAGCCACCAATTAGTGTTTATTTATGGTGATCATGTTGTTCCCCCTTCAGCTCATACCAAAGGACGGGAGAAAAGAAACTGCCAAGTGAACTTTGTCCTGTCTCTTCTCTCTTGTCCTTGAAAGCGAACGGGATCAGAGAGATGAAGGAAGGGGGTTGGTTGGAGTCTGAGATATGGTGTGTGTTTGTGTGGGGGGGGGGGGGGCAGGCAGATCAGAGCATATATCTTTCCTCTGTGTATTGGATGGTAGGATTCAGTGAAGTCTTCATCAGCCGTATTTTAGACTTTTCTCTCTCTGCATTCCTGGGGAAATGGTGGAGGGGAGCTAGGAGAGACTGGGAGTTGAGGGCTCCCATGCCTCCAGGCAGCCACACCCTCACAGCTGACCTGTGCCCAGGTTTAGAGGAGCTGGATGGGCTGTCCCAGGGGCAGAGGCCTGGCTATATATATATATATATATATATATATATATATATATATATATATATACTGAACAAAAATATAAATGCTACATGTAAAGTGTTGGTCCCATGTTTCATGAGCTGAAATAAAAGATCCAAGAAATGTTCCGTACTCACAAAAATATTATTTCTCTCAAATTTTGTGCACAAATGTGTTTACATCCCAGTTAGTGAGCATTTCTTCTTTGCCAAGATAATCCATCCACCTGACAGGTGTGGCATATCAAGAAGCTGATTAAACAGCATGATCGTTACACAGGTACACCTTGCGCTGGGGACAATAAAAGGCCAATCTAAAATGTGCAGTTTTGTCACACAACACAATGCCACAGATGTCTCAAGTTTTGAGGGAGCGTGCAATTGGCATGTTGACTGCAGGAATGTGTTGCCAGAGAATTGAATGTTAATTTTTCTACCATAAGCCACCTCCAACATCGTTTTAGAGAATTTGTCAGTATGTCCAACCGGCCTCACAACTGCAGACCACGTGTAACCACGCCAGCCCGGACCTCCACATCAAATCAAATCAAATGAAATTGTATTTGCCACATGCGCCGAATACAACAGGTGTAGACATTACCGTGAAATGCTTACTTACAGCCCTTAACCAACAATGCATTAATTTTTTTATAAAAAGTACAATAAAACAACAACAACAAAAAAGTGTTGAGGAAAAAAAGAGCAGAAGTAAAGTAAAATAAAATAACCGTAGGGAGGCTATATATACAGGGGGGGTACCGGTGCAGAGTCAATGTGTGGGGCATTTGCTAGTTGAGATAGTTGAGGTAATATGTACATGTGGGTAGAGTTAAAGTGACTATGCATAAATAATTAACAGAGTAGCAGCAGCGTAAAAAGATGGGGTGGGGGGGCAGTGCAAATAGTCTGGGTAGCCATGATTAGCTAGCTGTTCAGGAGTCTTATGGCTTGGGGGTAGAAGCTGTTGAGAAGCCTTTTGAACCTAGACTTGGCGCTCCGGTACCGCTTTCCGTGCGGTAGCAGAGAGAACAGTCTATGACTAGGGTGGCTGGAGTCTTTGACAATTTTTAGGGCCTTCCTCTGACACCACCTGGTATAGAGGTCTTGGATGGCAGGAAGCTTGGCCCCAGTGATGTACTGGGCCATACGCACTACCCTCTGTAGTGCCTTGCGGTCGGAGGCCGAGCAGTTGCCATACCAGGCGGCGATGCAACCAGTCAGGATGCTCTCGATGGTGCAGCTGTAGAACATTATGAGGATCTGAGGACCCATGCCAAATCTTTTCAGTCTCCTGAGGGGGAATAGGCTTTGTCGTGCCCTCTTCACAACTGTCTTGGTGTGTTTGGACCATGATAGTTTGTTGGTGATGTGGACACCAAGGAACTTGAAGCTCTCAACCTGTTCCACTACAGCCCCGTCGATGAGAAGGGGGGCGTGCTCAGTCCTCTTTTTTTTCCTATAGTCCACAATCATCTCCTTTGTCTTGGTCACGTTGAGGGAGAGGTTGTTATCCTGGCACCACATGGCCAGGTCTCTGACCTCCTCCCTATAGGCTGTCTCATCGTTGTCGGTGATCAGGCCTACCACTGTTGTGTCGTCGGCAAACGTAATGATAGTGTTGGAGTTGCGCCTGGCCATGCAGTCATGGGAGAACAGGGAGTACAGGAGGAGACTGAGCACGCACCCCTGTGGGGCCCCTGTGTTGAGGATCAGCGTGGCAGATGTGTTGATACCTACCCTTACCACCTGGGGGCGGCCCGTCAGGAAGTCCAGGATCCAGTTGCAGAGGGAGGTGTTTAGTCCCAGGGTCCTTAGCTTAGTGATGAGCTTTGAGGGCACTATGGTGTTGAACGCTGAGCTGTAGTCAATGAATAGCATTCTCACGTATGTGTTCCTCTTGTCCAGGTGGGAAAGGGCAGTGTGGATTTCAATAGCGATTGCATCTGTGGATCTGTTGGGGCGGTACCGGCTTCTTCACCTGCAGGATCGCCTTAGAAACTGAGGAGTATTTCTGTCTGTAATAAAGCCCTTTTGTGGGGAAAAACTCATTCTGATTGGCTGGGCCTTGCTTCCCAGTGGGTGGGCCTATGCCCTCACAGGCCCACCCATGGCTGCACCCCTGCCCAGTCATGTGAAATCCATAGATTAGGGCCTAATTAATTTATTTAAATTGATTGATTTCCTTCTATGAACTGTAACTCAGTAAATTCGTTGAAATTGTTGCATGTTTTGTTTTATATTTTTCAGTATACGTGCATACATGCATAAGGAAGCTGTGTTGAGACTGGGATCAGGGAGAGAGTATCTATTCCTGTGTCTTTGTGAGTGAGTAGAAAGTGGGCTGGGTGGAGTTCTGGCTCTTTTTCCTGAACTTTGTCCACAATCAATGTTCCATTTATAGAAATCAATGTGGAGGGTGGCTGGGCTGGGGGGGTTGGGAAAGAAAGGAGGGGGGGGGGGGGTGTTCCAACTTCCAATAGAGCTAGTGGAAGTGGGCCAGACCCTAGTGTTCAGTCCACGTTCCGTACACAGTGAAACATTAACCCCCTCCCAGCATACTATACCTCCCAGCTGTGTCGGGGGGAAAAGAGTTTGGTGAAAGCTGTGGAGGGAGAGAAGATTGAGTTGGGTGTGGGGCAGGGTATGTTGGCAGTCTTCCTATGTGTGTGTCAATCCGCAGACCGGACTATAAAAGCGCAGCATAAAATGCTTTGGATAAATCGCCCTTGTCTACGACCACTTCACTTCCTACTGATTATTGTGCTGAAATATGTTGTGAATGCATCCACTGGCGAAAAGAGAGAACTAAGGGAGAGCGGTAGCCAAGTCGCACTCGTCTTCTTGACTTCTTGATAGGTAGAGGTCTTCACGTGTCCAAAAAATGTGGACCTGTTCCAAAATGGACCTGGGGCTTTCCCACTCGGACCCGATATGCATAAATACTATATATTTTTTAAATATAGAGACCTGTTCCGAACGGACCCAAGGACCTGGTCGGATCCAGACCCGATCCGAGTGAGGGAAGCAGCAGAAAATACATTTTTAAGCTACTTTATTAACCAGAGCTTATAAAGCACGAGAGGGATGCCGCTCTAGCAGGCGGGGGAGTACTGTGAGCGAGAGACAAGGGGAGTGGGGAGCAGGAAGGGAGAGACGAGACAGCAACCAACCAAGCAGACTCACGATATAGTAGACTAATACCTGCCATAGCTAGGTTATTTATCATAAAATTATTACGTAGTACCTGTCTTGACTACATCAAACCGGGAGACGCTAGTTAAGCTACCTGGCTAACATCGTTAGCTAGCTAGGCTAATTGAGGCTGCGGAGAAAGTGGGGGAGCGAGGGGAGGAGAGTGGGGGGTGAGAGGAGAGGAGGGAGAGAGGGACAGGAGAAAGGGACAGGAGAGAGAGCGAGGGACAGGAGAGAGCGAGGGACAGGCGAGGGAGAGAGAGCGAGGGACAGGCGAGGGAGAGAGAGCGAGGGACAGGCGAGGGAGAGAGAGCGAGGGACAGGCGAGGGAGAGAGAGCGAGGGACAGGCGAGGGAGAGAGAGCGAGGGACAGGCGAGGGAGAGAGAGCGAGGGACAGGCGAGGGAGGGAGAGCGAGGGACAGGCGAGGGAGAGAGAGCGAGGGACAGGCGAGGGAGAGAGAGCGAGGGACAGGAGAGGGAGAGAGAGCGAGGGAGAGCGAGGGACAGGAGCGAGAGGGGGAGAGAGAGTGAGGGACAGCAGCGAGATGGGGAGAGAGAGTGAGGGACAGCAGCGAGATGGGGAGAGAGAGCGAGAGAGAGAGCGAGGAACAGGAGAAAGGGACAGGAGAGAGAGTGAAGGACAGGAGAGGGAGCGAGAGCGATGGACAGGAGGGGGAGAGGGAGCGAGGGACAGGAGCGAGAGGGGGAGAGTGAGGGACAGGAGCGAGATGGGGAGAGGGGGAGAGAGAGCGAGGGACAGGAGAGAGAGCGAGGGACAGGAGAGAGGGGGAGAGAGAGCGAGGGACAGGAGAGAGGGGGAGAGAGAGCGAGGGACAGGAGAGAGGGGGAGAGAGAGCGAGGGACAGGAGAGAGGGGGAGAGAGAGCGAGGGACAGGAGAGAGGGGGAGAGAGAGCGAGGGACAGGAGAGAGGGGGAGAGAGAGCGAGGGGGAGAGCGAGGGACAGGAGAGAGGGGGAGAGCGAGGGACAGGAGAGAGGGGGAGAGAGAGCGAGGGAAAGGAGAGGGGGAGAGAGTGAGGGACAGGAGAGGGCGAGGGACAGGAGAGAGGGACAGAGAGCGAGGGACAGGAGAGAGGGACAGAGAGCGAGGGACAGGAGAGAGGGACAGGAGAGAGGGGGAGAGAGCGAGGGACAGGAGAGAGAGGGAGAGAGCGAGGGACAGGAGAGAGTGGGAGAGAGCGAGGGACAGGAGAGAGAGAGAGGGAGAGAGAGCGAGGGATAGGAGAGAGGGGGAGAGTGAGCGAGGGACAGGAGAGAGGGGGAGAGCGAGCGAGGGAGGGACAGGAGAGAGGGGGAGAGCGAGCGAGGGACAGGAGAGCGTGGGGGAGTGAGAGCGAGAGCGAGGGACAGGAGAGCGTGGGGGAGTGAGAGAGAGAGAGAGGGGGAGAGAGCTAGGGACAGGAGAGAGAGAGAGGGAGCGAGGGAGGGACGGGGAGAGAGGGATGGAGGGACAGGAGAGAGGGGGAGAGAGAGCGAGGGACAGGAGAGAGGGGGAGACAGAGCGAGGGACAGGGGAGAGAGCGAGTGAGGGACAGGAGAGAGGGGGAGAGAGGGAGAGAGAGCGAGGGACAGGAGAGAGAGGGAGAGGGAGAGAGAGAGAGCAAGGGACAGGAGAGAGGGAGAGAGAGCGAGAGGGGGAGAGAGCTAGGGACAGGAGAGAGCAAGGGACAGGAGAGAGAGAGAGCGAGGGATAGGAGAGAGGGGAAGAGGGAGAGCGAGGGACAGGAGAGAGGGGAAGAGAGCGAGGGACAGGAGAGAGTGGGAGAGAGCGAGGGACAGGAGAGAGTGGGAGAGAGCGAGGGACAGGAGAGAGTGGGAGAGAGCGAGGGACAGGAGAGAGAGAGGGAGAGAGAGCGAGGGATAGGAGAGAGGGGGAGAGTGAGCGAGGGACAGGAGCGAGGGGGAGAGCGAGCGAGGGAGGGACAGGAGAGAGGGGGAGAGCGAGCGAGGGACAGGAGAGCGTGGGGGAGTGAGAGCGAGAGCGAGGGACAGGAGAGCGTGGGGGAGTGAGAGAGAGAGAGAGGGGGAGAGAGCTAGGGACAGGAGAGAGAGAGAGGGAGCGAGGGAGGGACAGGGAGAGAGGGATGGAGGGACAGGAGAGAGGGGGAGAGAGAGCGAGGGACAGGAGAGAGGGGGAGACAGAGCGAGGGACAGGGGAGAGAGCGAGTGAGGGACAGGAGAGAGGGGGAGAGAGGGAGAGAGAGCGAGGGACAGGAGAGAGAGAGAGCAAGGGACAGGAGAGAGGGAGAGAGAGCGAGAGGGGGAGAGAGCTAGGGACAGGAGAGAGCAAGGGACAGGAGAGAGAGAGAGCGAGGGATAGGAGAGAGGGGAAGAGGGAGAGCGAGGGACAGGAGAGAGGGGAAGAGGGAGAGCGAGGGACAGGAGAGAGTGGGAGAGAGGGGGAGAGAGAGCGAGGGACAGGAGAGAGAGGGAGAGGGAGAGGGAGAGAGAGAGAGGGAGAGAGAGCAAGGGACAGGAGAGAGGGAGAGAGAGCAAGGGACAGGAGAGAGGGGGAGAGAGCTAGGGACAGGAGAGAGCAAGGGACAGGAGAGAGAGAGCGAGGAACAGGAGAGAGGGGGAGAGGGGGAGTGAGCGAGGAACAGGAGAGAGGGAGAGAGAGGGAGAGAGAGTGAGGGGGAGAGAGAGCGCAAGAGGGGTAGAGGGAGCGAGGGACAGGAGAGAGGTGGAAAGCGAGAGGGGGGTCGGGAGAGAGACTGACTGTCACGTTGGAGGAGAGGATGACTGAGACAGGCCTGAGGCGTACCATGGCTCTGTCAGTCAATACTGTTGCTGCTTTCAATGCAGAGCCTCCTTTCTCATAGCATGGGGCTGTAGGTCAGTGTTGTCAGGGACTTGAGGCATTTCCACTTTAAGTGAATTTGACTTTTCTTTCTTCCCGTCTCTACCTCCAGTCATTGTCAGTGAGCCTTTCCGATGGACACCACCTAAATGCTAGGGAAAAGTCTGAAGGCTTGGAAAACATCTGTCTGTCCATCTCCTTCTGGACGTGACTGTAAGAGCATGTGACGGTCCTTCCTCCTGACCCCTCGTTCGCTGTCAATTCCAATACACTCTCTCTCCCCCCTCTCTCTCTCTCTCCCCCCTCTCTTTCTCTCTCCCCCCTCTCTTTCTCTCTCCCCCCCTCTCTTTCTCTCTCTCCCCCTCTCTTTCTCTCTCTCCCCCCTCTCTCCCCCTCTCTCTCTCTCCCCCCTCTATCTCTATCTCTCTCTTCCCCTCTCTCCCCCCCCTCTCTCTCTCTCCCCCCCTCTCTCTCTCCCCCCTCTCTCTCTCTTTCTCTCTCTTTATTTATCTCTCTCTTCCCCCTCTCTTTATCTCTCTTCCCCCTCTCTTTATCTCTCTTCCCCCTCCTCTCTTTCTCTCTTCCCCCTCTCTTTCTCTCTCTCTGTCCCCTCTCTTTCTCTCTCTCTGTCCCTCTCTTGCCTTGCAGCTAGCTCCCCCAGGATGCTGCTCACTGCCGGGTTGGGACGTGTGTCACGGGGCCTTCGGCATGTCACAGTCAATCAGCTGTCACTGCCGGCCGACACTCGGCTAGTGCTACAGCTAATTAGAAAAGGGCCCCTTATTATTTCTGCCTGCTCCTCCTGAAATAATGCAATTATGTCTCACTGGTGCCATGCTTATGGAGATGCGTTGGCACCCTCTTGGGCTCATGAGCCGCATGCCCGCTGGAATGAAAGCTATCCGACATGAGGGGGATCTAATCGCATGGGAATCAGCTAATGGTAATTGGAGCCTTGTACTGTAATTGGTCACTGTGTATTGGTACGCTTGGAGTGTCAACAAATCGGGGGGGGGGGGGGTGTAATGACCCTGTTGTGGAGTGAGTCCGGGTGTGTGTGTGTGCGCGCATATCTGTCCGTCCATTTACTCTTGTTCAGGAAACAAAATGCTTTCCTTCCTTTATGTTGTGCCTCCAGAGTCCAGACAACCCGCGATGGGGAGATTGTCTAAGATGAATATCGTAATAACGAAGATTAAAGTAAATACCCAGATTTATGGTTTACAGAGCGTGCCTCTGAACAGGCTGGTGCCAAAGATGGGCCCACAAATGAAAACACATCTTCAAGTCAAATTTATGCTTTTCCTTAAAGATTATCGGGATGAGGGCAAATTTAATCCCGACTCGATGACTTCTGCCGGAGTCTTGTTTAATCAGAAAACATGCCTTGTACATATTCATCTCATGACTCGCTTGTTGGATGTTCTTAAGTGTCCCCCGCACTCCCCTCTGTGAATATCTTCTATTTATTATTTCTGTAGAGGAGCAGTTCTGGATCTCTGTCCTGTTTACAGTGATTTACAGATGATTTCACATCTCCATATTTTTTCTGTAGGTTTTATGAAATTATGTTTACTTGCTTCCCAGCAGTAGCATATTATTTAGTGACCCATCAGTGTTTTATTTTAATTGTTTTTTAATTAAATTATTGCATTTATTGGGGATATTAATGCATCACAAATTACAGACAGACATTGTACAAACAGTTAGCCCCAACCCCATCATGATTTGAAATACGAAGGCGTTTTATTTTGTGTTGTGTTAAGCGTTGGATGGCTAGTGGGTCCGTCCCTGTCTGCTTTGGTGGATAAACTCTCCCGTTGTCAAGCTCACAGTTTTCCGCTCCGTTGCACCAGGCTCTTCCTTTTCCTCCCTCTGTTCCTCCCCCAGCCCAGTATCACCAGGGAACAGGCATGGGAAGGAGGGGAAGAGGAGGGGAGGGGAGGGGAGGGGGGAAGTTTCAGTCCCTGAGGGCACATCGGGAATAAAGACCAGAAATGACCTAATGACTAGCAGGCATGTTTGGGGGGAGGCGATCCGAGGAAAGCGGTTCAAGGAAACTAGCGTCACGTTGGAGCAGGCACCACCTGGCTGTCTGCACAGTGAGAGGAGCCTGCTGTGGCCATTCTGGTTGTTGGCTCTGGGATGCCCAATGTTGCCTGTGTGAATAGGGAGGCTGTGTACTAGTGTGTGTGAAGAGTTACAGTGCAAATTAACATAGCTAATCTATATAAGTGGCAGGTAGCCTCAATAGCTGCATAATTTATTTTAACTTTTGCATGCAAACCCCACTCTTTGAACCTAATGCCAAGGTACCAGAGGTCAATATACTCAACATTACAATTCAGCATAATACAGTGCATTCGGAAAGTATTCAGACCCCTTGACTTTTTCCACATTTTGTTACGTTACAGCCTTATTTTAAAATGGATTACGTTTTTTTCCCCCTCATCAGTCTACACATAATACCCCATAATGACAAAGCAAAAACAGGTTTTTAGACATTTTTGGGAGGCTGTGGAACACAGTAGCGTGCGTGTGTACTAGTGTGTGACGTTATCTGAAGGGTTTCACGTTCAAGAAACGTTTACAAAGTTCCCAGGTGTTTCAGTGGAGAGAATCCATCAAAGGTATCCTCCAACCGGGATTGATAAACTCTGGAACTTTGGGAAAGTTTCTGCCATTTTACAACCCTAGTTATGTGTAATAGTTATTAGTCACTGTGTATGTGTGTGAAATCAGGGGGAGAAATCTGTGCCCACTGACACTTGTAGCAGGCTACCCAAAACCCAGAGCCCTTCCTCCAGAACCAGTGGAGGAAGGGGTAGATTGGGGGAGAGAGAGAGAAAGAAAGAGGGGGGGGAGAGAAAGAAAGAGGGGGGGGAGAGAGAAAGAGGGGGGAGGGGAGTGTATTGGAATTGACAGCGAACGAGGGGTCAGGAGGACGGACCATCACATGCTCGTACAGTCACGTTCAGATGTTTTCCAAACACACTTCCTATCTCTCCCCTGGTCCAATGGGTGTCAACTGAATGGCTTTGATGTATCATGATTATGATGAGACCATGTTGTCTCTTCCAGATAGACCATTTGAAGATCTTTATAGAAATCTACAGAGATTGGCTCCGTTTACCTCAGAAAGCCACGCTGATGTTCGTGACTAGTACGCCGCGATGACTCAACGGAACAATGGCTCCTTTGTGTGGCCCTGACACTTGTTATTGCTAAGCATCTTTATAGATTCTATCTCTAGATTGCCTTTATTGAAAGCGACAAATACAGCATCCTCCAAGGGAACAAGAGGAGAGTAAAATGCATGGTAATACAACAAAGCCTTTTGTCTATTGACATTTAAAAGAGTCTGATTGGCTTCTGTACGAGACACAAAATGCAGTCTATTTAGAATTTCAGCTTTTTCCTGCTATTGTCACATTTGAATGCACAGGGCTTGAATCCTTGTAGATCTGGTGACTGTATATTTCACTGGTTAAGCAGCAGGTCTATGGTGAGGAAGACAGTGTTATAATTTGATTTGAGCAATTTCATCACATGAGGTTTTAGCTAATGTATGTCCATCTTGCTATCTATTGGGTTTTGTGTTATAACCTCCCTCCATGTTGTCCCTCATCAACCTGATTTGAATTAGACACATTGCAGAGACATTGTCTTTTTTGCCTTCTGACTCTCATACAAAATCCAAGTCATTCTGATTGCTGAGGGAGGAATTTCCGAATTTCCTTGGTCGGACAAAAATCGTAACTAAATGCCATCTCAACTGTAGAATCCCATTGACTTTGGTTTATAAACTAGCTATTAATTGAAGAGTATAAAGACAAGCTGTTAGTTTGGCCAGGGGACTGGGAATTGGAGGGAAAGGAATGCCTCCACCAGACAGACGGGCAGACCGACAGACAGACACAGACAGACTGCCGTGCAGCGTCTCCACCCCAGCCCTTCCAGTAATCACATTTTACATTTACATTTTAGTCATTTAGCAGACACTCTTATCCAGAGCGACTTACAGGCGCAATTAGGGTTAAGTGCCTTGCTTAAGGGCACATCGACAGATTTTTCACCTAGTTGGCTCGGGGATTAGAACCAGCGACCTTTCGGTTACTGGCACAATGCTCTTACCCACTAAGCTACCTGCCGCCCCAGGCATGCCACCTCAAAAGGCCCAAAGGCAGCCTCCTGCCAGAGGCCCCCCACCACGGCATGATTTAGGGAGCTGGCTTGAATTTTTGAAGGGGCCGAACTCCCACAGGGCTGAATAATGCTCAGAAATCTCCTGGCCGTCACTGGGAGGTGGAGCCGGGATATTGGGGATGGGGGATTTTGGAAGAGGGGGACTGAGGTGTCAGTTGCGGTTGCACAGTGTACCTCAGAGCAACTGTGGGCTGACTTTAGGACCCTTGCCTGGTGACCCCCAGGGGGTCAGGGCACAGAAGGGGAGAAGGGGGAGTAACAGCTGAAGGGGGCTGTGGCATCCGAGAGATTGAAGTACAAAGGAGAGGCTGATATATGCTCTAGATCTGATCCAGTGGGAGAGTGTTTTAAGGGGACACTAGATCTGATCCAGTGGGAGAGTGTTTTAAGGGGACTCTAGATCTGATCCAGTGGGAGAGTGTTTTAAGGGGACTCTAGATCTGATCCAGTGGGAGAGTGTTTTAAGGGGACTCTAGATCTGATCCAGTGGGAGAGTGTTTTAAGGGGACACTAGATCTGATCCAGTGGGAGAGTGTTTTAAGGGGACACTAGATCTGATCCAGTGGGAGAGTGTTTTAAGGGGACACTAGATCTGATCCAGTGGGAGAGTGTTTTAAGGGGACACTAGACCTGATCCAGTGGGAGAGTGTTTTAAGGGGACTCTAGATCTGATCCAGTGGGAGAGTGTTTTAAGGGGACTCTAGATCTGATCCAGTGGGAGAGTGTTTTAAGGGGACTCTAGATCTGATCCAGTGGGAGAGTGTTTTAAGGGGACTCTAGATCTGATCCAGTGGGAGAGTGTTTTAAGGGGACTCTAGATCTGATCCAGTGGGAGAGTGTTTTAAGGGGACTCTGCACAAATAAATGATTGCATAGCTTATGCTAATGTTAGTTAGACTACTGGATGGGTATTAAGATGGTTATTCAGTCTCTGGTTATGAACAAAGAGAATAATGTTCTCTTAGTGTTTGTCTAGATGTAGACCTAAGCAGTGTAGCAGAGTCAAGACTCAAGACTGTGATCGTTCTTCAAGTTACTCAACCTACTGCCCTTTTCACTCTATCCCAAATACATTTTCACAAGGCAACGTTAGCCCATGTTAAGTTTTGTCTAAATGTTTATAGTTACTGTAACAGTGATGTGTGTGTGTGTTTCTGTGGGTTGCAGAATGACCCCAGAATGTCCCGGTTTCATTCCCTTGGTGATCAGATAACACACAAACTGTATGTGACCTTCACCCTGCTGGTAACCCTGACCCTCAGCCCGACGCCAACTCAAGTGTTAAACTGCAACCCTGCAGAATATGCATTAGCTATTCCCCATTAAACCATCATCTTTCAATGCCTGAAGATTTCTCTTAATACTTGATTTGCATGATATACCTTGATTACCATAAATATATTTTTTATACATCTCATTAATAACAGGTGTGATGATGATGAGGATAATAATAATAATAATACAAAGCCTTGTGTATTAATCTATTTGGCTCTTCCTAATGGCTTAATGAGGATTAATCTGTGTATTATAACATTATGAAAACGATGCTGAGCACATTAAACCGATCTGTTTACAATATACCAGACAGATGCATCTCTCATAAAAAGGATTACTCACTGGAATATGAGTTGTGGTGTTATTTTCTGTCGGGATAAAAAACGAGACGACTGTCTCGGTCTGACTGACATTAAACTTCACCAATCTAACAATTTACAAGACGGCTCTTGAAGCCATAAAAATATTTATACCGAAAGCTGCTTTTCCCTTCATAAATCAGTCTATATAATCCCCCTGGATAGGAAATATATTGGCCCTGAGCTTTAGCTCTCTGAGCACAGAGAGGCAACGAGACAGCAAGGAGAATCTATTAACATGCAGAAGTGGGTAAAAGTAGACCACTCACCGCCGTCGAACAAAGGGCACTCTGTTAGCACATCAATCAGGCTCATCAGAGGAAAATCGGTCTGGAGAAGTTAGCCATCTCCCAGCTAACAAGCAATTTCCATTTTACATTTTCTTAAGAACACAGCGCTCCTAGCAACCACTATAACCAGCTAAATTAGTCTGAGGTGTAAATTGGAGATCAGATGCGCAGTTCTGTCTGCGTTGTTATTGTTTCACCCTGATCCCTGCTGTGTGAAAGTGTAGAGCATAAATTGACCCGACACTGTTTTTCTTCCAAACTTCCTACGTGAATTAATTAATGCCATCAACGACTCAAGTTCAGGTTTGACAGATTCTTCAAGCTGTGGAGTGGGCTGCCTAGGCAACCGTTATTGCCAATTCAACACGCAGCTAGGATTATGAATGATATTAGGGATTTACACTTTACTGCTTTATTTCCTGTCGCTAAACCCCAGTAAATATGTACAGTGGGGAAAAAAGTATTTAGTCAGCCACCAATTGTGCAAGTTCTCCCACTTAAAAAGATGAGAGAGGCCTGTAATTTTCATCATAGGTACACGTCAACTATGACAGACAAAATTAGAAAAAAAATCCAGAAAATCACATTGTAGGATTTTTAATGAATTTATTTGCAAATTATGGTGGAAAATAAGTATTTGGTCAATAACAAAAGTTTCTCAATACTTTGTTATATACCCTTTGTTGGCAATGACACAGGTCAAACGTTTTCTGTAAGTCTTCACAAGGTTTTCACACACTGTTGCTGGTATTTTGTCCCATTCCTCCATGCAGATCTCCTCTAGAGCAGTGATGTTTTGGGGCTGTCGCTGGGCAACACGGACTTTCAACTCCCTCCAAAGATTTTCTATGGGGTTGAGATCTGGAGACTGGCTAGGCCACTCCAGGACCTTGAAATGCTTCTTACGAAGCCACTCCTTCGTTGCCCGGGCGGTGTGTTTGGGATCATTGTCATGCTGAAAGACCCAGCCACGTTTCATCTTCAATGCCCTTGCTGATGGAAGGAGGTTTTCACTCAAAATCTCATGATACATGGCCCCATTCATTCTTTCCTTTACACGGATCAGTCGTCCTGGTCCCTTTGCAGAAAAACAGCCCCAAAGCATGATGTTTCCACCCCCATGCTTCACAGTAGGTATGGTGTTCTTTGGATGCAACTCAGCATTCTTTGTCCTCCAAACACGACGAGTTGAGTTTTTACCAAAAAGTTATATTTTGGTTTCATCTGACCATATGACATTCTCCCAATCCTCTTCTGGATCATCCAAATGCACTCTAGCATTTCTTCAAACCAAGCTGCTTACCTATTGCAGTTTCGGTCTTCCCAGCCTGGTGCAGGTCTACAATTTAGTTTCTGGTGTCCTTTGATAGCATTTTGGTCTTGGCCATAGTGGAGTTTGGAGTGTGACTGTTTGAGGTTGTGGACAGGTGTCTTTTATACTGATAACAAGTTCAAACAGGTGCCATTAATACAGGTAACGAGTGGAGGACAGAGGAGCCTCTTAAAGAAGAAGTTACAGGTCTGTGAGAGCCAGAAATCTTGCTTGTTTGTAGGTGACCAAATACTTATTTTCCACCATAATTTGCAAATAAATTCATTAAAAATCCTACAATGTGATTTTCTGGATATTTTTTTTTCTCAATTTGTCTGTCATAGTTGACGTGTACCTATGATGAAAATTACAGGCCTCTCTCATCTTTTTAAGTGGGAGAACTTGCACAATTGGTGGCTGACTAAATACTTTTTTCCCCCACTGTATGTATGCATGTATGCACGTATTCATGTATGCATGCATGCATGCATGCATGCATGCATGTATGCATGCATGCATGCAATGTTCCCTCTCTCCCCCAGGACTGCAGTGCAGAATAAATATCAGCGTGCACAGAGAAGCACGAGATTGAACTTCACTCAATTCTCTAGAGTTTTCCCCGTTAGTTAACACTATCAACGTTTCCCTTTATTGTAGGAATTGTGATCGAAGCAATATTAGCCACTTTCAATGCAACATCCCGAAACAAAATGAGCTATGCAACTTAGTATGCAAAAGTAACTATGCAAGAGATTTTGTTGTGTGCAGAACGCAACAGAGTAGGATTCTATTGCATTGACAGGCACGACTCAAGGTCTTTATTCTACACAGACTACTCTACACAGACCGGTGCGGGATAACCAATCAGAGCTGCAGTAGGCCTATATGCAAGTAGCCCATTGACATATCTGGATCTTTTCCATTCACTTTGAACTGGACTGTGTTTATAGCATGAGCGGTAGTGAGTAGATGTGCTTGTTTTGAGATCAAAGCGATGGCTACATGTAGTGACGTGTGTACATTTGTTCATATCCTTTGCTAGTTAGGGAGTTATTAGCCCAGTTATAGATACTTTTTTGTCAGCGATAATGGAGTGATTGCTTCCTACACGAGCACAAAATGTGTACCTGACTCGCTTTTCAAAGATGTCTGGAAATGAAAAGAGCTTATTTTTGTCTTAAAGGGGCAGTGTTGTATTTTGAGACAGTCTTGAATAAGCTAAGTAGCCATTAGGCAGAGGGAAACATAATTTGTCTGATTCTCTGTAATAATGGTATGGGAATAATAATTATTTTCAAAAGTCTCATGGCATGAAGGCGCCGACGAAAATGGCGGACTCACGACTAGCTCTTAGAAAACTTTGCAGTATTTTGTTTTTTGATGTATCATTTTTTACATTATTAGTTCAGAAAGTGTTTTGCATCATTACATACAGCCAGGAAAAACTATTGGATATCAGAGCGGCGGTAACTCACCAGCATTACGACTAGGAATACGACTTTCCCGAACAGATCCTTTGTTTGCTCTCCCCAGGGCAACTGAACTGATTCCAGTGGCTGACCCAAAACATCGCCGGCGGAGGAGAGGCACTCGGAGCGGCCTGCTGGTCCGACTTAGGAGGCGCGCACACCACCCACCGCTTCCAAGTATTCTACTCGCTAATCTTCAATCTTTGGTTAACAAAGTCGACGAACTACGGGCAAGGATTTCTTTCCACAGAGACATCAAGGCCTGTAACATACTCTGTTTCACAGAAACATGGCTCTCTTGGGATATTCTGTCGAAATTGGTCCAGCCAGATGGGTTCTCAGTTCACCGCGCAGACAGGAATAAAATATCTCTCCGGGAAGCAGAAGGGCGGAGGTGTGTGTTTCATGATTAACGACTCATGGCGTAATTGTAGTACATTAGAGGTACTCGAGTCCTTCTGTTCACCCGACCTAGAATTTCTCACAATCAAATGCCGACCGTATTATCTCCCAAGAGAATTCTCTTCGGTTATAGTCACGGCCGTGTATAACCCCCCTCAAGCCGATACCACGACGGCCCTCAAAGGCCCCTGTTGTACTCGCGCTGCTAAAATCTTCAACCATTGCTATTCAAACTTCCGGGATGGTTATAAGGCCCTCCCCTGCCCTCCTTTCGGCAAATCTGACCACGACTCCATTTTGCTTCTCCCTTCCTATAGGCAGACACTCAAACAGGAAGTACCTGTGCTAAGGACTATTCAACGCTGGTCTGACCAATCGGAATCCACGCTTCAAGATTTGTTTGATCACGCGGACTGGGATATGTTCCGGGTAGCTTCCGAAAATAATTTAGACATATACACTCAAACGATGACAGAGTTTATCAGGAAGTGTATAGGTGATGTTGTGCCCACTGCAACTATTAAAACCTACCCTAACCAGAAACCGTGGATAGACGGCAGCATTCGCGCAAATCTGAAAGCGCGAACCACCGCATTCAACCATGGCAAGGTGACTGGGAATATGGCAGAATACAAACAGTGTAGCTACTCACTCCGCAAGGCAATTAAACTGGCAAAACATCAGTATGGAGACAAAGTGAAGTCGCAATTCAACGGCTCAGACACGAGACGTATGTGGCAGGGTCTACAGACAATCATGGACTACAAAAAGAAAACCAGCCACGTCACCGACACAGACGTCTCGCTTCCAGACAAGCTAAACACCTTCTTCACCCACTTTGAGGATAACAGAGTGCCATTGACGAGGCCCACTACCAAGGACTGTGGCCTCTCCTTCTCCATGGCCGACGTGATTAAGACATTTAAGCATGTAAACCCCCGCAAGACTGTCGGCCCAGACGGCATCCCTAGCCGCGTCCTCAGAGCATGCGCAGACCAGCTGGCTGGTGTGTTCATGGACATATTCAATCTCTCCCTTTCCCAATCTGCTGTTCCCACATGCTTCAAGATGGCCACCATTGTTCCTGTACCCAAGAAAGCAAAGGTAACTGAACTAAATGACTATCGCCCCGTAGCACTCACCTCTGTCATCATGAAGTGCTTTGAGAGACTAGTCAAGGATCATATCACCTCTACCTTACCTGTCACCCTAGACCTACTTCAATTTGCTTACTGCCCCAATAGATCCACAGACGATGCAATTGCCATCACACTGCACACTGCCCTATCCCATCTGGACAAGAGGAATACCTATGCAAGAATGCTGTTCATTGACTATAGCTCAGCATTCAACACCATAGTACCCTCCAAGCTCATCATTAAGCTTGAGGCCCTGGGTCTGAACCCCGCCCTGTGCAACTGGAT
The DNA here is from genome assembly GCF_964263955.1 of Coregonus lavaretus. Lineage (NCBI taxonomy): Eukaryota > Metazoa > Chordata > Actinopteri > Salmoniformes > Salmonidae > Coregonus > Coregonus lavaretus. Next base: position 6,494,160 of record NC_140021.1, read on the forward strand.
CCTGGACTTCCTGACGGGCCGCCCCCAGGTGATGAAGGTAGGAAACAACATCTCCGCTTCGCTGATCCTCAACACAGGGGCCCCACAAGGGTGCGTGCTCAGCCCCCTCCTGTACTCCCTGTTCACCCATGACTGCGTGGCCAAGCATGCCTCCAACTCAATCATCAAGTTTGCAGACGACACAACAGTAGTAGGCTTGATTACCAACAATGACGAGACCGCCTACAGGGAGGAGGTGATGGCTCTGGGAGTGTGGTGCCAGGAAAATAACCTCTCACTCAACGTCAACAAAACAAAGGAGATGATCGTGGATTTCAGGAAACAGCAGAGGGTGCACCCCCCTATCCACATCGACGGGACCGCAGTGGAGAAGGTGGAAAGCTTCAAGTTCCTTGGCGTACACATCACCGACAAACTGAAATGGTCCACCCACGCAGACAGTGTGGTGAAGATGGCGCAACAGAGCCTTTTCAACCTCTGGAAGCTGAAGAAATTTGGCTTATCACCTAAAACCCCAGATGCACAATTGAGAGCATCCTGTTGGGCTCTATCACCGCCTGGTACGGCAACTGCATTGCCCACAACCGCAGGGCTCTCCAGAGTGTGGTGCGGTCTGCCGAACGCATTACCGGGGGCAAACTACCCGCCCTCCAAGGCACACACAGCAGGAAGGCCAAAAATATCATCAAGGACATCAACCACTCGAGCCACTGCCTGTTCACCCCGCTATCATCCAGAAGGCGAGGTCAGTATAGGTGCATCAAAGCTGGGACCGAGAGAATGAAAAACAGCTTCTATCTCAAGGCCATCAGACTGTTAAATAGCCATCACTAACACATTAGAGGCTGCTGCTGCTCATTGAAATCACTGGCCACTTTAAGAAATGGAACACTAGTCACTTTAATAATGTTTACATATCTTGCACTACTCATCTCATATGTATATACTGTATTCTATAATATTCTACTGTATCTTAGTCCATGCCGCTCTGTCATTGCTTGTCCATATATGTATATATTCTTAAATTCCATTCCTTACTAGTTTTGTGTGTATTGGGTATATGTTGTGTAATTGTTAGATATTACTGCACTGTCGGAGCTAGAAGCACAAGCATTTCGCTACACCCGCTATAACATCTGTTAAACACGTGTATGTGACAAATACAATTTAATTTGATTGACTGCTGCTGTAGAATGGCTATTTCTATGTTAAAAATGTTATGGGATAAATCTTCTCCATTTGTTTTTGATGGTAGGCCACTCTGGGAGGCCTACATTATGTTCAAATAGCCACAGTAGCCTACTTGACCACTGTTCAAACTAACTTAAAGGGGGTGCAGCCTCAGTGTTCACAGTAAACGTGCGCTGGAAGTTACACAGAATTTGCACTCAGAAGTCCAGAAATTAGCTCAGTGCTGATTTTTTTTTGGGGGGAGAAACATTGTATGCATGTATGTTTTTTGTTTTGTTGGTGCATTGCGTTTCATGTGAATGGAGAGGGAGGGAGGGAGGGAGGGCAGAGGCCTAACCACACCCAGGCGATCTGCCATTGCTTTAATGGAGTCCATGTTTGGAAGGCAGAGATCGGTCCAGGCCCAGCCAGGCCTCATGGAGCCTGACCAAGAGGAGAACCCCAGACATTCCACCTCCAGTCTCTCTCTCTCTGACCACAGCTGTCCACGCATCCAACTAAAAACAATATGGAAAAATCGAGGTGAATGAGGCCACAATAAGAGGCCTTTTGAAGGTTGCCTTGTGAAAACATTGATAGAAGATGGAGGCCCAGTGGATGACTAAGGTCAGGTTAAGTCCCTGTTTATTCTGTGTGTGGTATGGCCAAAAGGCCTCTGGCCATTCACATCAGGCCTCTCCATGCTAGTGTTCTCAGTACATGTAGTGAGTCTAGGGTTCATCTAAGTATTGACTGAGCCTTTTGCCAGGCCATACAGAGTTTTATCACCTTCTAAATTTGACTGTGGAAGGTTTCACTGATGTGGTCTTTCAGAGGGCTCCTGCTAAGTAAATTCACGCTGTAGTCATATTGTACTTTTTGTTGAGTGTTCAATGTACAGATGTGCCACGTCAAACTGAGTTACGCTGCAAGCAGATGCATGGACTTTATTTAGGTGAATGTCTTAAGGGATATATTTAAGGATGCAATATACTTTTGAGATAGTCATCTTATCAGCCCAGGTTTTTACCATTTGCAGAATGTTATTACAGTACTTTGGGCCAATTTTACTACAATGATAGTACCTACTTTCTACTATCCGGCTTGACAGCAGGCCTCCGTACGTATTCAACCTTGAAGTATTCTCAGTCTCTTACATAAAAGTGTGTTCTGTATCTTTTCTCTCTCCAAACCCAACAACAAAGGCCTTTAATGTTGTCGTTTACTTCACTGATTGGGAGATCAATATTCTTCCCTTCTGGAGAGGTATATTCCTGGGAGTAATTGTTGGCATGTTAACCTCCCAGGTTTGGGAACAGACTGTCTTTCCATCCCTCTCTTTCTCTCTCTCTCTCTCTCTGTTGTTGACACAAAAAAAAGGCTTGTTTGGCCGGCCGGAGCAGTGAGGATGTGAGCTGGGGAGGGCCTGCTGCCCTGCGGTGAGTTCTGTTTAAACGGGATGCTAAACAGTGGGGTCAGTGAGGTTGTTGTTGGGGTTTTATTAGCCGGTCTCGGCTGGGTCTATAAACACACACAGCCTACAGTACCTTCAGTAAAATCATGGACAAAAGGCAAGGCGATTCGGCCCACGTTTTCTGTGCGCTCTACTTGAATGATTCATCCATGAAAGTATCTTCTGCTTCTTAGTAGCAGCTGAATCCCATCAATAGTGAAGCATGTATTGTGCCAATATGTATCCAATTCAAAAGTCTACTCTGACGGTTTCACATAAGTGGGTTTAGTTTGAATGAATCTTTGTAGCCTACATATGACCCTTTTTGAATATGCGGTCTATTGAATTTACATAGGTATTTAATTGAAACATCGTTTTTATTTGAAGGCTATGGGTTAAGGAAAGGCCAGAATGAAACAGTATCTTAAATGTTCTTCAATTAATAAATAAAATATTCAAAGCTTTAAATGAATGGAGTTGCTAAACCGCTACATAGCTATAGTAACCAAATAGCTTTACATTTTGCCCAGTAGATCTATGCATAATCAGAAAACATGTTCGGGCCCAAATGGAGACTGTGGCATCTCATTTTCTCTTTGGAATGATCAAATCCTCTTGTCATCTTGAAAATATGCATCTGAGTGTTTTTAAAGGATTTCTCTGTAAACCGCATCTGTCAGGAATGCGGATATTGAGTTTGCTCTGCATTCCTCTTGTTTCGGGTGATTGCGAATAAAGCGAACGATGTGGGAGTTGAGCGCCCTCCCATTCGACTCTCAGTACAAATAGTGAGGGATCAGCAAGTAGGGAACTCAAGTTCAGCACACCGCACTCTTACACTGAGGAAACTCAGTCCATTAAAGAGGTCATTGAACTGGCACCAAGTGCGTTGGTTTGGCAGAAGGGGTGGGGGGAGAGAGAGAGCAGAGCAGAGGAGAGGAAAAGAGCGAGGGGAGCAGAGAAAGAGAGAGTCCCCTCAGACTTTTATCTCCAGGCTTTGATTACAGATGAAGTCTGGGATGAATGAGCCGTGTCTAGGAACAGGACTGTTTGTTATTTTCATTAATTAGTCTCCTTTTCCATGTGAGTCACAGACCGAACCCCCCCATTCAAGAGATACTTACACGTCACACATCTGCGAGTTTGATGGAATTGATACTTTCCTCATGTCTCCTACTCTCTCTTTTTATGTTTCTTCATTTTGGGAGTAACGGAGCATCAAAGCAGCTCTATGGAGCCTGCCCCCTCTGTTAAATATCTGTCTGCAGCGCTTCACAGGGTCTCAGCAAGATGCATCTAACTGGGCTTTATCCATGTTGGACCTACGAGCCGCTATGCAGAGACCAAACATACCCCGTCCCCTACATAACTAGTAGTGGTTGGATCGCCCCGAAATACAGGGTGTGGAGGTCCTGTGCTATACTGGGACTTGGAAAAGTATTACGTTTTCTTCACCCTACTCTGCTCAGTCAAACAGATGTAGGCTTTAGCCACCCTGAATCTCCTTCAGTTGTTTATCACCTACACAGACAAACTCATTGTCAAAATACTTACGTTGAGCACTCCTGCACTTATTCACACACTCTGTCTCACACCTAGCACACGGAGCACAGGTGGTCACATTTTGGCTCCTTGCATGGCTGTTATGGCTTAAACAGCGACTTCAGAAGGTTTTCATTCACTCTCTGAAGTTCCACAGGCCAGGCTATAAATGTAGGCTAGTAGCCACCCTCCCTACTCTACTTTATAATCACACTCAGGGGCTGCTAGTAAAATCACAAGCCACATTTAAACCCAAGGCTCTAATTACTCCCAATGTAAAGGGAAGTGACTGACTGGCATCCCTTTATTTTCTGTCAGCTCACATACACTACATGACAAAAAGTATGTGGACACTTGCTCGTCAAATATCTCATTCCAAAATCATGGGCATTAATATGGAGTTGGTCCCCTCTTTGCTGCTATATCAGCCTCTACTCTTCTGGGAAGGCTTTCCACTAGATGTTGGAACATTTGCTGCTGGGACTTGCTTCCATTCAGCCACGAGCATTAGTGAGGTCGGGCACTGATGTTGGGCATTTAGACCTGGTTCGCAGTCGGCGTTCCAATTCATCCCAAAGGTGTTCGATGGGGTTGAGGTCAGGGCTCTGTGCAGGCCAGTCAAGTTCTTCCACACCGATCTCGACCAACCATTTCTGTATGGCCCTCGCTTTGTGCACGGGGGCATTGTCATGCTGAAACAGGAAAGGGCCTTCCCCAAACTTTTGGAAGCACAGAATTGTCTAGAATGTCATTGTATGCTGTAGCATTAAGATTTCCCTTCACTGGAACTAAGGGGCTTAGCCCGAACCATGAAAAAGAGCCCCAGACCATTATTCCTCCTCCACCAAACTTTTGGCACTATACATTTGGGCAGGTAGCGTTCTCCTGGCATCCGCCAAACCGAGATTAGTCAGTCGGACTGCCAGAGGGTGAAGCGTGATTCATCACTCCAGAGAAAGTGTTTCCACTGCTCCAGAGTCCAATGGCGGCGAGCTTTACACCGCTCCAGCCGACGCTTGGCATTGCGCATGGTAATCTTAGGCTTGTGTGCGGCTGCTCGATCCATTTCATGAAGCTCCCGACGAACAGTTATTGTGCTGACGTGGCTTCAAGAGGCAGTTTGGAACTCAATAGTGAGTGTTGCAACCGAGGACAGGCAATTTGTTTATGCGATTCAGCACTCAGCGGTCCCGTTCTGTGAGCTTGTGTGGCCTACCACTTCGCAGCAGAGCCATTGTGACGAACTGACTGTTGGAAAGGTGGCATGCTATGACGGTGCCACGTTGAAAGTCACTGAGCTCTTCAGTAAGGCCATTCTACTGCCAATGTTTGTCTATGGAGATTGCATGGCTGTGTGCTCGATGTTATACACCTGTCGGCGACGGATGTGGCAGAAATAGTCGAATCCACTAATTTGAAGAGGTGTCTATATACGTGTGTGTGTGTGTGTGTGTATACTCAGTTACTGGGTGTTTCCCATGATAGTGTCAAATGCATCCAGTGACAGGAGGGGAAGGGTGATTCTAAAAACAAACAAATGGTTTGCAGCAAAACGTAAAACAAGGATCATGCTCATTGTCTACTAGCACGCAGGAACGTTTAGTGCAAAGGGACCTTTGATATATTGTCCCTTGTCCATGCAAAACCTGAGCACAGCCGTTCGCCTTCAGATGTTGTACCGCAGCTTCACACTTCCCCAATTTACATCATGTCTAGAATGTGTCACTGCATAGCACATTCACTCACTGTCCCTACGCTTGGCCAGCAGCGCGCAGCTGTGTCACCGTGCATTCATGCACTAACGTGTGACAATGTTAGCCACACAGAGCTACAGTACAGCTTGCAACATCATTGTCGTCTCAGTCTTACTGGTTGAGACTCGTCCTAATTGAGCGACGTCACGGCTGTAAAGACAGACTGATCTGGTATAATTCTGGAGTGGAAGTGACAGAGCCTGGAAGACGGAGACGGTGAACGAGGGAGACGTAGCGGCGAATTTCCCCGTCGCCCGGGCATCTCATCCATCATTTGGCGGTTGGGAGAGGAGGAAGACTGCCTGCCATCCCTCATGTCACCTTAGCGGCGTGCTCAGGAGGCCGTTCCATCTGATTTCGCATCCCCCTTACCTGGCACTCTGCTACTCACGTCTCCCTGTCATCCTTATGCTATCACTGAAGCGCAGAGGAAGTTTGCTTGTGTTGCTCTGTAACAACATGGACGCTGTGTTTTGCTCTTGAATCCGTTTTAATAACAGCTTCTATATTTGAAGCAAATGGTCCAGTCCAGATGTCAAACACTTAGCCGCCTCTGTTGCTATTACTACGTTGATTGGTTCATGGTATTTCAGACAAAGGCCTGACGGTGCTGTTTTGGTCCTCCTGGGGTACATGGTCCTTCTAGATTCCCACGTTATTTTTTTTTTGTTGCCCCGGTGCCCCATGCCCTCACAAGCTCGCGTTTGACGGCCACTTTGATCTGCGGGCACCCAAGTCGTGGCAGGAGACTGCTGAAACAATAGGGAGGTGCTATATCTGTTTTCCTCTCCCAGTGGATGGATGGAGGGACGGTGGCTGGGGATGGCCAAAAAGGGCATTGGAAGAGGGTAAAGCTGTTCTCCCCATGCCTCTGACTCTGTCCCATCTCCGCTGGGTCGTGTACTCCACTGCTACGTTTCCATTAGTAGGATGTCCACTCGGCTGATCCCAGCTGGGAGGGTGAGGGGAAGGGTGGAGATGTATCGAGCGAGTGGCCTCCCTGGTGCATAAAGTGAATGGTTGGCCTGTGTTTAAACCGCGGATCACCTCTCAGCCTAATGCGTTTTAGATTCTCACCCTTATTGATTGAGAAATAATGAAGTTGTGATTAGCCGAACGCTCCCGTCAATGTTTCAGCGATTATATGGTCTGAGAGGTAGTCTCCCGGGGTTTACAGAAAACGTCTGGCAGATGATGTGGAGAATTTATGTTCGAGTAGATTTAGAGATTTCACACCTGCAGGGAAGTGGAACAGCAATGGTTCCCAGTATCTACATTTCAAGAGTGAACAATATAAATGTTGGAGGAAAAAACTGATTTGTTACAAAAAGTGCAGTGACACTGATTCCATATGCAAAAGCTGTCAGATGTCATTACTTTAGATCAGCCACAGACTGAACCATGTCAGATGGTATTATTAACTATAAAATTACACCTTTCAAAATAGCCAGTCAGTTGATTTCATTGAAAGTGACTGAAGAGGGCCATAACTTCATCAATTCATAACCATTACAATGGACTCTAATGAAACAAATTTAAAGAGTGGCTGATGCAACCGACATAAATCTTCTCCATCAAACTGTAATGAAGAGAATGTTCTTCTCATCTAATGTATTAAAGAGTAATTTAGGCTGAGAAGAAAATGGTACGGTCCTGTATGGCACGTGTACCTGTATGACTGGTGGAATATGAGGTCGACTCAGAGCCATTCTTTATCCCCCAGGGATCCTGCTCCATTGTTTTCCCAAATTATTTTGGAATTATCCTAATCTCCCAGACCTAGAGGCTGTCTGTTTTACTTGAGTTGAGGCCCATCACTGTGAGGAGCTACCGGGCTGGCTGTTTTCAGCTCTCTCTGCTGATGAAGGTAATGGAGACGGCAGCAAGTGACATGCCTCCCTCCCTCCACCTCTCCCTCCCTCCCTGTCCATTAAATACCTGTTGTTGATCTGTGATTTCCTCTCTTTTAACAGAGCCTCTGCCAATATTGGTACCTTGACTCACAGCCTGGCTGTACCGCAGGGCCCAGTGCAGTTCAGTGCCTCGGACCCGTATACCGTTTGTAACGCTCTGATTCCGCGCCAGAGCACATAATTGCAAGGTGTTAAGGGAAACCGTGTGGTGCAAAGCCCTGGGCGTAAAGCTCTTGTTTTGGTCTTGTCTTCCCAGAGAGTTATAACTTTGTTTAGGCCGAGTTGCTGTGGGGACGGGCGAGACAGGTTGCTCAGGAGTCATAAACGCATTGATGCAGATGATTGATAGATCTAATTCCCCCCTGGGGGTTTCTAGCCTCTTTCTCATTTCTGGGACCAGGCTGCTATCTGGAGCCGGAGCAAGCTGGGGCAGTACACGGCCTGACAAGCATCTCCCCAATGGAGGCCATTAACCAGGGAAATCTCCCTGCCTCCTACTTTTGTTTTTCCTCTAGAACGAGAGCACGAGGGAGAAAGCGAGAGAATAGCATTCTGCCAATGATGATGACATGAAGATTGACCGCATTTTAAAAGCCTTTCTGAAGGCCTCCCAAACTAAACAGGCATTCTCCTCAGACAGCCTATTCTGACAGTTAAGAAGGGTCCTTGACACCTGGCTGGGTCCCTCGGATAAACAAAAGGGAAAATGAGGCCTGGGCCAGAATGGGCCGATCCATCCCAAACGGGCTTAAATAGCTTGGTTCTCAGGGGCCCAGGCTCACATCGGTGGTGCAGCCGGGGAGAGGGAGATAGCAGGCATGGGGTATTAAATTACCTGAGATTGCTTTTGTGCCTGGTGTTCTCTTGCGGCTGAGCGGTAGACAAGATGCTCATAAACCAGGAACAGACCACCAGGGCCCACCAAGCCCAAATGCACACTCTGGGGTTTGGTGTTAGAGGCCATGTTAATTGCCCAGCTGGGATTTGGGGGGGGGATATAGGAACCTGTTAAGGGTAGAACAGGAGCTGCTGTTTGCTTCTACATCTGCATTGCTTTCTGTTTGGGGTTTTAGGCTGGGTTTCTGTATAGCACTTTGTGACATCTGCTGATGTAAAAAGGGCTTTATAAATATATTTGATTTGCTAGGATAGGGGATGGTTGCGAACCACATCTGCTCAGGTCTTGCACTGTTGAATTGAACAGTACCCAAGCAGATGGGCTTTCAGCTTATGGGTATGACTCCTCGTCAAGGACTGCCATTTTGTTGTTTTAGTGTGTTATGGACATCACAATTTTGAGTTTGCGTTAGCTTGTTTAGGCAGCTTTTCTCATTTTTTATGGAACTACTACTTGGAAATGCAGGATCAGCAACAAAAGTGACAGTTTTAGTCAGACACAAATGCAAGTCAAATTTCCAGAAGTATGAAAAAGAGCAAAGTGCAGCACATATCCCATGTTCAAGAATAACTACTGTAGTGGTGGCGGGTCCAACAATAAAATAGCTTTCAAGCCAAAACTTTTAAATGTTAGGGAGGAATGGGTTCCATCGTGAGGAGGAGGATTATTGATTGTGGCCGGTGGCTCATTGCCGTGAAAAGACATGGAGTGTTCAAAATGAACAGCGTCTGACTATAAAGACCAATGGAGCACCTCACATAGGAATCATCTGAAATATTTACCGCATAAATCTTGTAGCGGCTTTAGTGTAGCTTTAGTCTGTTTGCTTGTTTTCTTTTTTCTTGAAAGGCAGTGAAGATGACAGGGAAGAAGCATTATCGATGGAGGAGGATGGAGGGATGAGGCCCCATCAGACCCTTTCTTTTACACCCCAACATCTCGCTAAAGCGTTGCTCGCTCCTTTGCCCCAAGCATCATTTAAACTGGCTGCCCACATTGTTTAGATTTACTGGAGAGTCACTGAAGGGGAGAGGGGAGCAGATGGGATGTGTGTGTGTTTTTGCTTGTGAGTGTATGTTGGTCTGTGCATTCCTCTGCCTTCTGTTTGGTTGTGTGTGTATGTGCTCATTTGCATGGAATGCAATCTGGGGATGGATACACTAAACAAAGTGTGAGATGATTGAGCGAAGTTGAGTTAAATTGTGCAGGAGATCCACTATGTTCATTTAAAGTCAGCAGTGCCTCAGTAGTGTTGCTATTGGCAATACAAAGCCAAGATCTACAGTCTGAGACCAATGAATGAATGCCTCAAGGCCTCATTTACATTTGATTTATTTACAGTTAATGCTGATGTCAAAGAAAATAGCAGGGACCCAAGAACAATCCACCAGGGAGGTCTGGTCTTTGTCAAGCCCAGTCAAAGCAAGGCCTTGGACACATACAGTATTATAGGATCCCTCGTACCTGAGAGCAGGCTTTAGTTGCTGCCGGGAAAGAGACCAGAGAGCTTGGCCCTATTGAATTACATTACAGGGTCTGTATCATAAGCAGACAGTGTTGAATAGAAAAGGTTTCAAAAACACAATAGTGCAAAATGACCCTTCAAAGGTCTTTTAGGAAGGAGAAGAAACTATTCAGAGGACTATTCTGCCACAGGTAGGCTATCAAACCAAAGATCTATCAGAGGACTATTCTGCCACAGGTAGGCTATCAAACCAAAGATCTATCGGAGGACTATTCTGCCACAGGTAGGCTATCAACCAAAGATCAATCAGAGGACTATTCTGCCACAGGTAGGCTATCAAACCAAAGATCAATCAGAGGACTATTCTGCCACAGGTAGGCTATCAAACCAAAGATCAATCCGAGGACTATTCTGCCACAGGTAGGCTATCAAACCAAAGCAGCAGTGAGAACGTTGCCTTTCGGTTTGTAGTCTCTGTCCACCTCACATCAGTGGGTCCGTATTAAACCGGCGAACCGCCCATGCCGCTGAACCGCACAGGCCACCAAAGAAAGAGTAATGTTCCTCTTGTCATTGTAATCATGGTGCTGTAATCTTAACCCCCAAAACGGCGTGATCCGGGGAAAAGGCCCACTGGGGAACACCGTCTGCTGATAACGGGAGGTGTAAGATTAAAAAAACGCTGTTCCTCGCTGCTGAGTAATTATACAAATAGAACTAACCAGAGTTTGTTTCTCCATGAGGAAGGGAAGAGCTACTTTTTCTAGAGGGGTGAATAGAATAGGCTACCTCTGTCGCTGAATGCTGTTTCCACCGCCTCTCTCGCTGCTTTCTGTGTGTGTGGATCAAACCTGTGTTCAAATACTATTTCAAATATCTCAATTACTTTCACATACATTTCGAAAAAAGAGTTCAGTGATTTAAAAAAGTAGTTGAATATTGGAATGTATTAGGAAATACTCTTGGAAAGTGTTGGCATGTATTTGAAAATACTCAAATACTAGGCCTGGGATAATACCAGTATCGCGATACTCGTTAGTATCGTGGCAAGGAAACAAAGCATGAAACAGAACTAACTTATTTAGGAAAACAGCCCTAATGTTAGAAACAAACATCATTATGTTATCATTCAAAGTCACATTTACACTTAACAAAAATATAAACGCAACATGTAAAGTGTTGGTCCCATGTTTCCTTTGGTCTGAAAAAATTATAATATCCCAATTCCCCAGGTCAGTAATAGGGGACATTGCCCTGTGTAGGGTGCTGTCTTTTTGGATGGGACGTTAAACAGGTGTCCTGACTTTCTGTGGTCAGTAAAGATCCCATGGCACTTATCGTAAGAGTAGGGGTGTTAACCCTGGTGTCCTGGCTAAATTCCCAATCTGGCCCTTATCCCCAGCTTTCAATTTGCTCATTCATTCCCCCCCCTCATGTCCCCTGTAACTGTTCCCCAGGTCATTGCTGTAAATGAGAATGTGTTCTCAGTCAACCTACCTGGTAAAATAAAAAAATATGAATAAAAAATTTATGAGCTGAAATAAAACATCCCAGAAATTTTCCATATGCACAAAATGCTTATTTCTCTCAAATGTTGTGCATACATTTGTTTACATCCCTGTTAGTGAGCATTTATCCTTTGTCAAGATAATCCATCCACCTGACAGGTGTGGCATATCAAGAAGCCGATTAAACAGCATGATCATTACACAGGTGCACAGGTGTCTCAAGTTTTGAGGGAGCGTGCAATTTGCATGCTGACTGCAGGACTGTCCACCAGAGCTGTTGCCAGAGAATTTCAATTTAATTTCTCTACCATAAGCCGCCTCCAACGTCGTTTTAGAGAATTTGTCAGTACTTCCAACCGGCCTCACAACCGCAGACCAGGTGTAACCACGCCAGCCCAGGACATCCACATCCGGCTTCTTCACCTGCAGGATCGTCTGAGATCAGCCACCTGGACAGCTGATGAAACTGTGCACAACCAAACCGCCTCAGAGAAGCTCTTCTGCGTGCTCGTCGTCCTCACCAGGGTCTTGACCTGACTGCAGTTTGGCGTCGTAACCGACTTCAGTGGGAAAATGCTCACCTTCGATGGCCACTGGCAGGCTGGAGAAGTGTGCTCTTCACGGATGAATCCCAGTTTCAACTGTACTGGGCAGATGGCAAACCGCTTCATGTGGGCGAGCGGTTTGCTGATGTCAACGTTGTGAGAAGAGTGCCCCATGGTGGCTGTGGGGTTATGGTATCCGCAGGCGTAAGCTAGTTCTTCCATGGCCTGCATACTCACCAGACATGTCAACCATTGAGCACATTTGGCACAGCCATTGAAGAGGAGTGGGACAACATTCCACAGGCCACAATCAATATAATGTGATTTGTCACATGCTCCGAATACAACAAGTGTAGACCTTACAGTGAAATGCTTACTTACAAGCCCTTAACGAACAATGCAGTTTTTAAGAAAAATAAGTGTTAAGTAAAAAATAAAACAGCAGCCGTAAAATAAGAGAGGCTATATACAGGGGGTACCGGTACAGAGTCAATGTGCGGGGGCACAGGTTAGTCGAGGTAATTGAGGTAATATGTACATGTGGTTAGAGTTAAACTGACTATGCATAAATAATAAACAGAATAGTAGCAGCAGCGTAAAAGAAGGGGTGGGGGGGACATTGCAAATAGTAAGGGTAACCATGATTAGCTGTTCAGGAGTCTTGTGTCTTGGGGGTAGAAGCTGTTAAGAAGCCTTTTCGACCTAGACTTGGTGCTCCGGTATCTCTTGCCGTGCGGTAGCAGAGAGAACAGTCTATGACTAGGGTGGCTGGAGTCTTTGCCAATTTTTAGGGCCTTCCTCTGACACGGCCTGGTATAGAGGTCCTGGATGGCAGGAAGCTTGGCCCCAGTGATGTACTGGGCCGTACGCACTACCCTCTGTAGTGCCTTGCGGTCGGAGGCCTAGCAGTTGCCATACCAGGCAGTGATGCAACCAGTCAGGATGCTCTCGATGGTGCAACTGTACAACTTTTTGAGGATCTGAGGACCCATGCCAAATCTTTTCAGTCTCCTTAGGGGAAGAGGCTTCGTCATGCCCTCTTCACGACTGTCTTTGTGTGTTTGGACCATGATAGTTTGTTGGTGATGTGGACACCAAGGAACTTGACGCTCTCAACCTGTTCCACTACAGCCCTGTCGATGAGAATGGGGGCGTGCTCGGTCCTCTTCTTTTTCCTGTAGTCTACAATCATCTCCTTTGTCTTGGTCATGTTGAGGGAGAGGTTGTTATCCTGGCACCACACGGCCAGGTCTCTGACCTCCTCCCTATAGTCTGTCTCATCATTGTAGGTGATCAGGTCTACCACTGTTGTGTCGTCGGCAAACTTAATGATGGTGTTGCAGTCGTGCCTGGCCATGCAGTCATGGGTGAACAGGGAGTATAGGAGGGGACTGAGCACGCACCCCTGAGGGGCCCCCATGTTGAGGATCAGTGTGGCAGATGTGTTTTTACCTACCCTTACCACCTGGGGGCGGCCCGTCAGGAAGTCCAGGTTGCAGAGGGAGGTGTTTAGTCTCAGGTTCCTTAGCTTAGTGATGAGCTTTGAGGGCACTATGGTGTTGAACGCTGAGCTGTAGTCAATGAATAGCATTCTCGCGTATGTGTGTTTTTTATTTTATTTTAATAAGTTACAAATAACGGCAGCCATCTCCTTCGTCGCCATTCTCAACAGCCTGATTAACTCTACGTGAAAGAGATGCATGAGGCAAATGGTGGTCACATCAGATACTGAATGTATTTCTGATCCATGCCTCTCCCTTTTTTTAAGGTACAGTGGGGGAAAAAAAGTATTTAGTCAGCCACCAATTGTGCAAGTTCTCCCACTTAAAAAGATGAGAGAGGCCTGTAATTTTCATCATAGGTACACGTCAACTATGACAGACAAAATGAGAAAAGAAAATCCAGAAAATCACATTGTGGGTTTTTTAATGAATTTATTTGCAAATTATGGTGGAAAATAAGTATTTGGTCAATAACAAAAGTTTCTCAATACTTTGTTATATACCCTTTGTTGGCAATGACACCGGTCAAACGTTTTCTGTAAGTCTTCAAGGTTTTCACAAACTGTTGCTGGTATTTTGGCCCATTCCTCCATGCAGATCTCCTCTAGAGCAGTGATGTTTTGGGGCTGTCGCTGGGCAACACAGACTTTCAACTCCCTCCAAAGATTTTCTATGGGGTTAAGATCTGGAGACTGGCTAGGCCACTCCAGGACCTTGAAATGCTTCTAACGAAGCCACTCCTTCGTTGCCCTGGCGGTGTGTTTGGGATCATTGTCATGCTGAAAGACCCAGCCACGTTTCATCTTCAATGCCCTTGCTGATGGAAGGAGGTTTTCACTCAAAGTCTCACGATACATGGCCCCATTCATTCTTTCCTTTGCACGGATCAGTCGTCCTGGTCCCTTTGCAGAAAAACAGCCCCAAAGCATGATGTTTCCACCCCCATGCTTCACAGTAGGTATGGTGTTCTTTGGATGCAACTCAGCATTCTTTGTCCTCCAAACACGACGAGTTGAGTTTTTACCAAAAAGTTATATTTTGGTTTCATCTGACCATATGACATTCTCCCAATCCTCTTCTGGATCATCCAAATGCACTCTAGCAAACTTCAGACGGGCCTGGACATGTACTGGCTTAAGCAGGGGGACACGTCTTGCACTGCAGGATTTGAGTCCCTGGCGGCGTAGTGTGTTACTGATGGTAGGCTTTGTTACTTTGGTCCCAGCTCTCTGCAGGTCATTCACTAGGTCCCCCCGTGTGGTTCTGGGATTTTTGCTCACCGTTCTTGTGATCATTTTGACCCCACGGGGTGAGATCTTGCGTGGAGCCCCAGATCGAGGGAGATTATCAGTGGTCTTGTATGTCTTCCATTTCCTAATAATTGCTCCCACAGTTGATTTCTTCAAACCAAGCTGCTTACCTATTGCAGATTCAGTCTTCCTAGCCTGGTGCAGGTCTACAATTTTGTTTCTGGTGTCCTTTGACAGCTCTTTGGTCTTGGCCATAGTGGAGTTTGGAGTGTGACTGTTTGAGGTTGTGGACAGGTGTCTTTTATACTGATAACAAGTTCAAACAGGTGCCATTAATACAGGTAACGAGTGGAGGACAGAGGAGCCTCTTAAAGAAGAAGTTACAGGTCTGTGAGAGCGAGAAATCTTGCTTGTTTGTAGGTGACCAAATACTTATTTTCCACCATAATCTGCAAATAAATTCATTAAAAATTGGCTGGCTCTGATATTCGAACCAGCTACCTTTCGGTTACTGACCTAACGCTCTTAACTGCTAGGCTATCTGCTGCCCCTCTAGGCAAGTCTTTCTCCCCGCTCACCGACTCCACTCGCACCATGATGCTTCCGTTCATTTCAATAGAGAACACAACCTCACATTCACTGCCCATTGTTTCTCTCCTGTTTGATATGGAGCTGTGCGTGCAAATGGAAACCGCCTAAACATCTCTCTCTTACTGACTGTCTGTGTGCCATGTCTGTGGAATGTATCAGTTGAATGTTTTTATGAGTAACTTCACATTACCAACATGTAGATATGACTTGGTACTCTAACTCATTCGCATGGCTTGGTCTTTGGCCTAGTGGTCTATTTGCAGTGTGCTATATATGGACTTTATTGCCAACCGTGTTGGAATGGAGGCTTATGATCCTGTTGGAAATCCCCCTCTAGTTTCCTCTCTGCCAACTCTCTGGTAGTCCCTGATATGACCTCTGATCTAGGATATGTTGTGTACAGTAGACATGACAATAACCGTCAGTACCAAGCAGGAGGAGCTTATTACTTCACCCGGTCTCTGAAAGCCTAGTTGTTACTAATTGTTCATTATGTAGATAAGAAATGGCATCAGAATGAGGAAATACTACACGGTTCTGTCAAACTCAAAGAGCGAAGCAGCTCCAAGAAATGTTCCGTCAGTGTTGTTGCCGGCTGGTAGGCGACGACAGTTCTTTCCCCTCCGCACAGTATACAATTTACATGCATCTTGGCGTCATTATATCTGAAACTTGACAAGGTGTCAAAGCCCATGGTGTCCCTAAATATATTTATCTGCCGTCTTTTCAAGGAAATAAATCTCACCCGTGCAGCCAAAGAAACACTGCTTAAGAGTGTGCACATGGAAAGGCAGATTTACACACTTCCTCTTTGAATATGTCAATACTGATCTTTTCTTCTTTGAATTAATTCGCTCCTTCCACGATTAGATGGTTGATAAAATCCTCTGCCCAATGCACAGAATGTCACGCCGGGTTCTAAACAAAATGTGAGCGACGCTCTCAGGCGTAAGGGAAGCTGTTTCTTATTACGAACCCAGGCAGGCCTTTGTCCAAATCACCTCAGAATTAGTTTAGACTTGAAAATACACTTAGGAAATTGCACGTTGCAGCGGATTCATATTCAACCTTTTATATTGATGTGAGAGGAAGTTGAATCCAATCAAAAGTCGGGCCTCCCTCCCTCACCACTGCCAGGTATACACATATCAGTTAGAAGCAGTTGTGACGGTTGGGGAATCTGTCAGCGCTATGAGCGTTGTAACAAGGACTGTTGTCAAGTTGTGGTAGAAGCTGACATGGTGTTGTGTTTCTCAGTGTCTGTGTGGTTGTGTGGTTGTCATAATGTTGGGAATGCCTGTTACCATAAGGAGCATGCAGTCAGCTCAGGAGGGTGGTGTGTGTGGTTGTAGGGGGTGAGGTTTTTGACAAAGCCTCATAGTGATAGAGTTGAGGTGGTAGCCTGGCCTGTAGTGGCTGTGATGACGTTGGACAGCCATATGCTATGTGTCACAAGCTACAATACTTTCCTCTATTCTCTGTCTGTCTGTCTTTGTCCGTCTGTCTCTTACTTACATAGTATGCCTTATTGAATGTGTGGTTGTAAATCCTGTTTTGTTGTGTCCCCCAGGTGACTGTAACTTTGAGAGGGCCTACACGACGTGCGGCTACAGCCAGAATAAGGACGACGACTTTGAGTGGGAGCAGGCCAACACCAAGGAGAGGCCGTCGCCCAACCCCTGGATGCCCACAGGTCAGTCACTCTTCATATGCCTCCTCTTCCTCACCCTCCCCCACCAAGCAGAAAACCCCTGAAATGCATTCAACCCAATGACACACTCAATAAGCGTTTGCTCTTATTGTGTTATCAGGGGAAAGTCTCCCAGAGAGAGATCCCCCCCCCCCCCCCCCCACTGGGAATTATTGTCTTCTACAGATAAGGTGGTTCCTTTTAATGTTTACTCTCTTAAAGAAAAGGCAGCAGATTTATGCTCTGCTCAGCATTGGGATGTATTCAATATCATTACTCTCCCTTTGTTGGGCCCCAAAACTCATTACCTCCCTCTGATGGGCAGCGATAGTCGCAGCGAAACGTTGAGCCAACGTTGAGAAATGGCTTGGTGATGGCGCCTGCTGTGACCCTTCTAATAGGGTGTACAACACATTCAGTCATGTGTGAGCAGAGGTTTATGTGGATAGAATGAGCACAGGATAAAACGGTTAATAGTGTTCTACGGCACAGCCGGTGTGAATTCATGGAGGAATGATGTTTACAATGCCTCTATAGGCTGGTGTTAGTGTAGGTTGTTGAGCAGAACCTAGCCCAACGGTTGCCAGGGGAAGATTCAGCTACGCTAGAGATTAATGGAGTCCGGGGTAAACAAACAGCTCCCTTTCACTCTGGATTTTATGAACACAGTTTTTGTTGTGCAAGGTCATCTCTTTAAAGATCAAATCCGTGTGTTGTCTATGTTGTTGATGAAAATGGAGGTGAGAATGGAGGTGAGAATGCTTTGCGATGATGTCAGAGGGGGAAAAACAGTTGGTTGTTTGCAGTAACTTCTTTCTTGTTGTAATATCCGAAACGGATGTGGCAATTGAAGGATTTCAGTTTAAGTCAGTCTGTTAGTATATAGCCATGGTATGAAACGCCACTAGTGCACCGTTTTGATGATTTGTTAGACTATTGGCTATTGTCAGATATTTTATAGATCAAATATCATTCAAGTACTCTTTCATTTTTTTATTTGTTTTGGGCACAGGTTGGCATTTATTGGGATGACTCATGTCCTGGATGCAGATCTGCACTAGCTGGCACAGCCACAAAGTCTTAAAATCAGATTTTAAACCTAACCTTAACCACACTGCTAACCTTATGCCTTAAAGTAAGACCAAAAAGCACATTTTTGTTTTAATGAATTTTGACGATATATAGACAAGGTTGACTGTGTCACTGGCCCATCTAGTGTAAATCAGCCAGTTCTATCTCCAGGACAAGATTCATCCCAATAAACGTCAACCTGTGTTTTGGGCAGTCGCCGTTTCTGAGGGAAAACGAGAACCTCTTGTCAGATGCTCTTCAATCATTTCACATGAATTGAGCCTCTGCCACAATGACATTGACATCCATTTAAGAAATGTTCAATGCCTCTTTCATTTGCTGTCCAATGAGCTCCCTGGGCACGGCATTGATCGCCTCCTCAATTTCAAACGGAAGAGTTATTGCCACAAAGGGAATCGACTAGCACCCTTTGATAATTGGCTGAGAAGGAAGAGGAGGCCACTCAGTCACTCGATAGTAAAGGTGACGCCTTTGGACAAATGGACACGTTTTCCCTTTTAAATCTGCAAAATCAGAGACCCAGTCACGTGAAAGCTGCTCTCTCACTTACTCCATCTCTCATCCGGCCCGCCAACTGACAGCCAGGGTAGAATTAATTACCTGGACTAGCCAATCCCCCCCCCCCCCACTCACCACTACCTCCACATCTGTCGTCCAATGCCCTCTCTGCTTGAGAAATGACCTGACAGAGCCAGGAAAGGAAGGAAGTCAGGGAGGGGTTTACTTTGTCATCAGACGGGTGATTTCTGTTGCTACGATGGGAGGCAGTGGAAGGTTAAAGCGTGCCTCGTCGAAGGACTGTGACCTAGACACTCAGACCCTGGATCCCAGACCTTTTCATTTACGCCCGTCACGGCGCAAGGAACTGGATGCCGTATTGTTTTGTCTCAGGAGCGTCCCTGCTGGGAGGCGACTCTGTTTCTCTCTGCTGTGTTTTCTCCCCCGTTCTCTTCTGACTCCATATCCTCCGCCGTGATTTATGGAGCATGGAGGGGTGGTGGAGAGCGGTGAATCAAGCACCCTCTTTTTAATGCTGTGTTAATCAATCCCAGATATGATAGGCCAGCTAGGTCAGCAGTTACACAGGTCACCCAGATATGATAGGCCAGCTAGGTCAGCAGTTACACAGGTCACCCAGATATGATAGGCCAGCTAGGTCAGCAGATACACAGGTCACCCAGATATGATAGGCCAGCTAGGTCAGCAGTTACACAGGTCACCCAAATATGATAGGCCAGCTAGGTCAGCAGTTACACAGGTCACCCAGATATGATAGGCCAGCTAGGTCAGCAGTTACACAGGTCACCCAGATATGATAGGCCAGCTAGGTCAGCAGTTACACAGGTCACCCAGATATGATAGGCCAGCTAGGTCAGCAGTTACACAGGACACCCAGATATGATAGGCCAGCTAGGTCAGCAGTTACACAGGTCACCCAGATATGATAGGCCAGCTAGGTCAGCAGATACACAGGTCACCCAGATATGATAGGCCAGCTAGGTCAGCAGTTACACAGGTCACCCAGATATGATAGGCCAGCTAGGTCAGCAGTTACACAGGTCACCCAGATATGATAGGCCAGCTAGGTCAGCAGTTACACAGGACACCCAGATATGATAGGCCAGCTAGGTCAGCAGTTACACAGGTCACCCAGATATGATAGGCCAGCTAGGTCAGCAGTTACACAGGTCACCCAGATATGATAGGCCAGCTAGGTCAGCAGTTACACAGGACACCCAGATATGATAGGCCAGCTAGGTCAGCAGTTACACAGGTCACCCAGATATGATAGGCCAGCTAGGTCAGCAGTTACACAGGACACCCAGATATGATAGGCCAGCTAGGTCAGCAGTTACACAGGTCACCCAGATATGATAGGCCAACCCGCATTGGTGTCAGCGGCAGGCTAGGGCCATGTGATTTAAAATACTGTTGAGATGATGTATCTCTATATGTATAACGGGGTCATGTCAGTTGGACCTGTGCCACTCAGTATTACATACTGTATCAGTGTCTTATTTAAGGAGTGGCCTGTCGTAGTAGTAGAACTACATATCCACATTACGTTATGTCTCGCTCATAGAAGCAATTCTATTTCTATCATGTTGCTTTCCCTCTCAACTTTTTCTTTTTTTCTTTTTTAAAATCAGCCTGCCTTCCAACCAGCCTGCCTTCCAACCAGATGGCTGTGTTCTCTGCTCTGGGAGTTAGCTTGTTAAGAAGTCTTATAACCCCTCTTTGAGAAAATGGGCCAAGCATGGTGAGGTCTGGGGTAAGGCACTGGAGGATGAGAAGGACAAGATGGCCACTGGCCTGACATGAAACCTAGTTCTGAATGACCTCTGACCCCTTTCTGACCCTGATAGGAAATAGCCACCTGCTGAGATAGGAGGGCGGAGGGTTGTAAGTGGGTATAGCTACACTCTAGGGTGTCCTATAATGTCAGAGGGACACTCTGAACTAGACCAGAATGTTATACGTGTAATAATGAGTCCCTCAATCATCCTGACCCATGTCTCTGAGGCATTTGAAGTGTCCAACGGGCTGGTGTCATAGTCAAGTCTCAAAGGGCTCACTGACTGGACGGTCTCCCAGTCTGCTGTCTGTATTTAGGTATCATGGCGGCTTGGAGGCATTCCCCGGCTTCCTCTGATGTGAAAACCCCAGCCACCGGTCCTGCCTTTTAACAGTCCCACGCTCCCACTTTATGTTGCTTTTAGGGTTTATCTCTCCTGCTGCATCTCTCTCCAGATCTCTGAGATTCAACCGGTGCTAACGACTTTCATAAATCTAAATGCTCAGACTTGGGACTTCCTCCATTACCAAAAGGATGGAGATGGGATTGACTCAGAGCTGTTCATAGCGAGGTTGTAATGTGGTCAAGTAGCCCTGGAGAGTGTCGGAGTCCCAGGGACTTTATTGTTCCCCCGTGTACACGATTCTGAACCCATTACGTCTCTTTGTGTCGGCAATTCATCTTTGTGAAACGGAGTACCGAGCGGGCGAAATACCTTTTAAAAGTTGGAAAGCGCACTGTTGCCTCTCTTCTTGCATTGCCTTCTGTGAAAAGACATTCTCTTTAAGACCAAAGGAGAAAGTCGCTTCATTAATGGACGAACCACCTCTGTATCGCCAGCGTGCCTTTTTAGATGACACGTGAAAGATGGCACCTATATTCACTTACGGCCCCCCCACATCTAGGAAAACCGAACCTGGGGAATAATGGCGATGCTGTCTGAGAGGCAAGCCGCGAGTGGGAAACGCAGACGTTCTCATTTCTCTTCCGTAACAACCCCATCATGCATTACACCGACAAGTATCGCTTTGTAGCGAGACGGCGGGAACTCATTCTGAAATGTGATTATCGGCGCGATGAGCACGCCACTACTCTTCTCAGCCATCAACAGCAGACAGACTCCCGGTGTATCCAAACCCCTATTAGAGGTAGCTGTACTGTAGAAACTTTAATAGCCTGCGAGAGCCCGGTAGGGCTAAGTCATAGGTCTGGGCCGTCTGTCCAGTTCTGCTCCAATTAAATAATCCTATCGCCCTGCTGTGACTAACGTGTCATTTCACCATTGTGTAATGTGAGCGCCACCGTGGAAAGCACCAAGAAGGTTAAAAGTGGGTGACCTGTGTAACTGCTGGCCTATCATATCTGGGTGACCTGTGTAACTGCTGACCTAGCTGGCCTATCATATCTGGGTGACCTGTGTAACTGCTGACCTAGCTGGCCTATCATATCTGGGTGACCTGTGTAACTGCTGACCTAGCTGGCCTATCATATCTGGGTGACCTGTGTAACTGCTGACCTAGCTGGCCTATCATATCTGGGTGACCTGTGTAACTGCTGACCTAGCTGGCCTATCATATCTGGGTGTCCTGTGTAACTGCTGACCTAGCTGGCCTATCATATCTGGGTGACCTGTGTAACTGCTGACCTAGCTGGCCTATCATATCTGGGTGTCCTGTGTAACTGCTGACCTTGCTGGCCTATCATATCTGGGTGACCTGTGTAACTGCTGACCTAGCTGGCCTATCATATCTGGGTGACCTGTGTAACTGCTGACCTAGCTGGCCTATCATATCTGGGTGTCCTGTGTAACTGCTGACCTTGCTGGCCTATCATATCTGGGTGACCTGTGTAACTGCTGACCTAGCTGGCCTATCATATCTGGGTGACCTGTGTAACTGCTGACCTAGCTGGCCTATCATATCTGGGGTTGGTTTACTGTACAGGAGTTATTTCCTCCTCCAGCGCGAGGGAGAGTTTTACCCCCCCCCATAGGATCCATAGTTTGCACAAATAAGGTCATTGCCACAGTGCTATGTGCAATTTGCATTCTTTCTTTCCTCGCACAGCCCAAGTACTGTTAACTGTCTGGCAGTTACTGAGTTGAATGACTATTGAGTATGAAAATAGTTAAAGTGTCATTATACTTCTTAGCAGTTGACCTAGAGGCCATTGTAAGATATACACACTCCAGTGGAGCATTATAACTGGTCAAGTTCATCATGTAATTTTGTCATTATACACAGCTGGTCATTGGGTCCTTGTACAGTAACGAAAGAGTCGTTGTAATGCTCCCTACTGTATATTTCTACACAACTCCCCTTTTGTTTTGAAATGGACTGCTATTACCTAGGCCAAATGGTATGTAGGCCTATTTGAACCTGTGTTATTGCAGCCAGCTCCTCCAACAGGACTTTATATACCCTGAACAAAAATATAAAGGCAACATGTAAAGTGTTGGTCCAATGTTTCATGAGTTGAAATAAAATATCCCAGAAATCTCTCTCAGATTTTGTGCACAAATTTGTTTACATCCCTGTATTAGTGAGCATTTCTCCTTTGTCAAGATAATCCATCCACCTGACAGGTGTGGCATATCAAGAAGCTGATTAAACAGCATGATCATTACACAGGTGCACCTTGTGCTGGGGAAAATAAAAGGCCACTCTAAAATGTGCAGATTTGTCACACAACACAATGCCACAGATGTCTCAAGTTTTGAGGGAGCGTGCAATTGGCATGCTGACTGCAGGAATGTCCACCAGAGCTGTTGCCAGAGAACATCGTCAGTACGTCTAACCGGCCTCACAACCGCAGACCACGTGTGGGTGAGTGGTTTGCTGATGTCAACGTTGTGACCAGAGTGCCCCATGGTGTCGGTGGGGTTATGGTATGGGCAGGCATAAGCTACGGACAACGAACATAATTGCATTTTATCAATGGCAATTTGAATACACAGAGATACCTTGACGATCCTGAGGCCCATTTTTGCGCCATTCATCCGCCGCCATCACCTCATGTTTCAGCATGATAATGCATGGCCCCATGTTGCAGGGATCTGTACAAAATTCCTGGAAGCTGAAAATGTCCCAGTTCTTCCATGGCCAGCATACTCACCAGACATGTCACCCATTGAGAATGTTTGGGATGCTCTGGATCGACAGTGTGTTCCAGTTCCAGCCAATATCCAGCAACTTCGACAGCCATTGAAGAGGAGTGGGACAACGTTCCACAGGCCACAATCAACAGCCTGATCAACTCTTGTGAAGGAGATGTGCTGCGCTGCATGTGGCAAATGGTGGTCACACCAGATACTGACTGGTTTTCTAATCCACGCCCCTTAACTTCTTTTTTTTTTTTACCAACAGAGTATATCTGTATTCCCAGTCATGTGCAATCCATATATTCATTTAAATTGACAGATTTTCTTATATGAACTGTAAATCAGTAAAATATTTGAAATTGTTGCATGTTGTGTGTTATATATTTCCAGTTGATCTATAATGATCTGAGCAAGGTTTCAATTGAATGGCTACCAAAAACCATTTGTTTCTCATACTGGACCCAATCCTGCCTCCCTACTCTAGCTACTGTCGAGACTCGCTCTGTGATTGGTTGGCAGTGACAGAGCTAAGAATCTATTTTTTTGTTGTTGTTGTGTGTTTTACACAACTCCCTAATTCTGCTACTACGACCAATTTAATTGCGGGGAGCATGTTTCCCTGGCTAAACCCAAGAAAAACAATGATCTGTGTTTAATACCTTTTCCTGCTCTGCGCCGGAGAAAATAACAGCTCCTTTCAGCAGAAAACAGGCCTGGGCTTTGGCAGGGTATTACTGGCTCTGACTGTGGGCAGACTGTCAATAAACATGCTACCGCGAATTAAATGTGGAAAAGACATGCTGTCATCTAATTTTTGCCATTCTTTCCAGGCTTTTGTGTTATTCTTTTTCGGTTGACGCTCTTACGCTTACGGTCGCATCAGAACACAAGAACTGTGTTTATTGCCGCTACTGGAACAAGTACTGTACGTTACTGTATGTTAATACCACACATATGCCTTACATGGATTTAACCTAACATATTCAGATTCGTCCTTTTCCTCTCACCACTGTATTGGTTCGACCTTTTAATGTTAACCCAAATAAACGGCATTCGCTGCACTCAACTGTGCCTCACACTGGCATCAATACATGTAAAGAGGGACAGAGAATAAATATGAAAATGTGCTTACTGCGGAATACCCAATGCTCTGCTTTGGCTTCCACCACCCTGCGGGATGCCCATCAGTCACGCTGGCTGCAGAAATGGGAGCTGCCAAGGCGACCACAATGGAGTCTCGCCACTCGCACCACAGATTGATTCTCTCCAACCAGAACTGGTCCTTAATTCCAGTAGAGGGTGAAAGACGTCATTGAGACCTGAACGCGTTCAATTCACACAACCTGGCTAGAAGACACGGTTACGCTAAGAATCGCTAACATTCGAGAGGGGGTGGACCAGAGTCTGCGTAGTGCTCCTGTGGGAGTGTTAACTTATTAATATTTTAAATATGTCTGGTTTGTTATCAGGGCAGACACAGCTGCTCCCAGATAAATTAAGTCAGTTTCAGTTCAACACACCTTTCATGTGGCACACGTGATAACGACCCACAATGCAAGTTGTTGGGCGTCAAAGCGACCTTGCGGTCACATTCCCTCCATGCCGTGTTGTAAGACTGTATCATAGACGCTGCTATACAGTACTCCTTCAAAAGCGGTGACTGAAATAATATGGCTGGCAACCTCTGAGAATGGCTGTTGATGTTGCCTGTGCAGTCTCTCTCCTCTGTACTGGATATGCAAGGCCCAGACTCCGCTAGACAGTCTGTAGCGTCTGTTTCCTCTTCACTCTGAAACTGAAAGCCCTTGTTTGTATCCCCTGGATTTGAAACAAAATGGTGACCAATAAACAAAGTCCATCTTTGGAAGTAAATGCTGAAACCCCAGCTTCCTTCGTGTGGGCTATGACTGCCTGTGTTTTAGAGCCGCAATCTGGCAGTGGGATCATTCATTGGACAGTTACTCATCAGCTTGGATGCAGCAGATTGAGCCAAGCCTGCAGGGCTGATATTAAACCAGTGCAAAACGGTATTTTTGTATTTACCATGACCCATCATGATACTGTACACGTCACTCCTGCTTTTCCGGTTTGTCTGAAGTTCATTCAGACAGTTGAACGATCCACAACTGTGGGCACCGCATGGCTTCACCACCACTGCTGTGTGTCACTGTTTGAATTCAGAGGCCAGGCTATCCCAGTATCTTATCTGACTGTTCTAAAATGCCCCCACTCCCTCTGTGGCCTCAACCGCCAGCCTAAAGGAATTACCATTGGCCTCGCTAACCCCCTGATGCACCGGCAACACCGGCTAATTGCTCTGACAATGTTTGCCGAGATGACTGATATTGCGTCCCTTAGCAAGATTTCAGCGCTGCATTATGCAGAGCAGGAAGAACAGGAGGAGCAGGGAAGGAGAGGGGGTAGAGGGGGACTGGAGCGTCCCCTGGGGAGGCGACATGATCCCCATTGCGGGGGCGAGGGGAGTAATTGGGACCATCAAGTGAATAAAGATGACTTTATTACATTACAGGCAGGTCAAGGCACACAGAGTACAGCCCTCACCTGGCGTTCAGATGGCTGCCGACTCATGCCCCATGTACACATATATACAGTGGGAAGACCACTGCTGATTTTGCAGGTTTTCCAACTTACAAAGCATGTAGAGGTCTGTAATTTCTATCATAGGTACACTTCAACTGTGAGAGACGCAATCTATAACAAAAATCCAGAAAATCACATTGTATGATTTTTAAGTAATTAATTTGCATTTTATTGCATGACATAAGTATTTGATACATCAGAAAAGTAGAACTTAATATTTGGTACAGAAACCTTTGTTTGCAATTACAGAGATCATACGTTTCCTGTAGGTCTTGACCAGGTTTGCACACACTGCAGCAGGGATTTTGGCCCACTCCTCCATACAGACCTTCTCCAGATCCTTCAGGTTTCGGGGCTGTCGCTGGGCAATACGGACTTTCAGCTCCCTCCAAAGATTTTCTATTGGGTTCAGGTCTGGAGAATGGCTAAGCCACTCTAGGACCTTGAGATGCTTCTTACGGAGCCACTCCTTAGTTGCCCTGGCTGTGTGTTTCGGGTCGTTGTCATGCTGGAAGACCCAGCCACGACCCATCTTCAATGCTCTTACTGAGGGAAGGAGGTTGTTGGCCAAGATCTCGCGATACATGGCCCCATCCATCCTCCCATCAATACGGTGCAGTCATCCTGTCCCCTTTGCAGAAAAGCATCCCCAAAGAATGATGTTTCCACCTCCATGCTTCACGGTTGGGATGGTGTTCTTGGGGTTGTACTCATCCTTCTTCTTCCTCCAAACACGGCGAGTGGAGTTTAGACCAAAAAGCTCTATTTTTGTCTCATCAGACCACATGACCTTCTCCCATTCCTCCTCTGGATCATCCAGATGGTCATTGGCAAACTTCAGACGGGCCTGGACATGCGCTGGCTTGAGCAGGGGGACCTTGCGTGCGCTGCAGGATTTTAAACCATGACGGCGTAGTGTGTTACTAATGGTTTTCTTTGAGACTGTGGTTCCAGCTCTCTTAAGGTCATTGACCAGGTCCTGCCGTGTAGTTCTGGGCTGATCCCTCACCTTCCTCATGATCATTGATGCCCCACGAGGTGAGATCTTGCATGGAGCCCCAGACCGAGGGTGATCCAGAGGAGCAATGGGAGAAGGTCATGTGGTCTGATGAGACAAAAATAGAGCTTTTTGATCTAAAATCCACTCGAACATCTTGAACTTCTTCCATTTTCTAATAATTGCGCCAACAGTTGTTGCCTTCTCACCAAGCTGCTTGCCTATTGTCCTGTAGCCCATCCCAGCCTTGTGCAGGTCTACAATTTTATCCCCGATGTCCTTACACAGCTCTCTGGTCTTGGCCATTGTGGAGAGGTTGGAGTCTGTTTGATTGAGTGTGTGGACAGGAGTCTTTTATACAGGTAACGAGTTCAAACAGGTGCAGTTAATACAGGTAATGAGTGGAGAACAGGAGGGCTTCTTAAAGAAAAACTAACAGGTCTGTGAGAGCCGGAATTCTTACTGGTTGGTAGGTGATCAAATACTTATGTCATGCAATAAAATGCAAATTAATTTCTTAAAAATCATACAATGTGATTTTCTGGATTTTTCGGCAGCGTATCACATACTTGTTCTCCCCACTGTATGTATGTGTATATATATATATATATATATATATATATAACAGACATACAGTGAGGGGAAAAAAGTATTTGATCCCCTGCTGGTTTTGTACGTTTGCCCACTGACAAAGACATGATCAGTCTATAATTTTAATGGTAGGTTTATTTGAACAGTGAGAGACAGAATAACAACAACAAAATCCAGAAAAACGCATGTCAAAAATGTTATAAATTGATTTGCATTTTAATGAGGGAAATAAGTATTTGACCCCCTCCCAATCAGAAAGATTTCTGGCTCCCAGGTGTCTTTTATACAGGTAACGAGCTGAGATTAGGAGCACACTCTTAAAGGGATTGCTCCTAATCTCATCGTGTTACCTGTATAAAAGACACCTGTCCACAGAAGCAATCAATCAATCAGATTCCAAACTCTCCACCATGGCCAAGACCAAAGAGCTCTCCAAGGATGTCAGGGACAAGATTGTAGACCTACACAAGGCTGGAATGGGCTACAAGACCATCGCCAAGCAGCTTGGCGAGAAGGTGACAACAGTTGGTGCGATTATTCGCAAATGGAAGAAACACAAAATAACTGTCAATCTCCCTCGGCCTGGGGCTCCATGCAAGATCTCACCTCGTGGAGTTGCAATGATCATGAGAATGGTGAGGAATCAGCCCAGAACTACACGGGAGGATCTTGTCAATGATCTCAAGGCAGCTGGGACCATAGTCACCAAGAAAACAATTGGTGACACACTACGCCGTGAAGGACTGAAATCCTGCAGCGCCCGCAAGGTCCCCCTGCTCAAGAAAGCACATATACAGGCCCGTCTGAAGTTTGCCAATGAACATCTGAATGATTCAGAGGAGAACTGGGTGAAAGTGTTGTGGTCAGATGAGACCAAAATCGAGCTCTTTGGCATCAACTCAACTCGCCGTGTTTGGAGGAGGAGGAATGCTGCCTATGACCCCAAGAACACCATCCCCACCGTCAAACATGGAGGTGGACACATTATGCTTTGGGGGCGTTTTTCTGCTAAGGGGACAGGACAACTTCACCGTATCAAAGGGACGATGGACGGGGCCATGTACCGTCAAATCTTGGGTGAGAACCTCCTTCCCTCAGCCAGGGCATTGAAAATGGGTCGTGGATGGGTATTCCAGCATGACAATGACCCAAAACACATGGCCAAGGCAATAAAGGAGTGGCTCAAGAAGAAGCACATTAAGGTCCTGGAGTGGCCTAGCCAGTCTCCAGACCTTAATCCCATAGAAAATATGTGGAGGGAGCTGAAGGTTTGAGTTGCCAAACGTCAGCCTCGAAACCTTAATGACTTGGAGAAGATCTGCAAAGAGAAGTGGGACAAAATCCCTCTTGAGATGTGTGCAAACCTGGTGGCCAACTACAAGAAACATCTGACCTCTGTGATTGCCAACAAGGGTTTGGCCACCAAGTACTAAGTCATGTTTTGCAGAGGGGTCAAATACTTATTTCCCTCATTAAAATGCAAATCAATTTATAACATTTTTGACATGCGTTTTTCTGGATTTTGTTGTTGTTATTCACTGTTCAAATAAACCTACCATTAAAATTATAGACTGATCATGTCTTTGTCAGTGGGCAAATGTACAAAATCAGCATTATTCATTTTGGTCAGGCCTAGAATAACCAGTTGTTTTGTTATGGTCTACAATAACCAGTTGTTTTGTTCTGGTCAGTACAGTGCCTGTGTCACGTCTTTCGCCGAGGCTGCCCCCCTCCTGGTTCGGGCAGGCTTCGGCGTTCGTCGTCACCGGAGTACTAGCTACTGCCGATCCCATTCTCATCACTCTACTTGTCATGTCTTGTCAATCACACATACCTGGTGCTCATTCCCCTAATTAGTATGTGTATAAGTGTTCCCTCTGTCCCCCTTGTCTTTGTGAGTGATTGTTTGTTGTGAGAGTGTGTAACTCGGTTGAGCTACTATTCTTAGTGTTTATGCCAAGGTGGATGTTTTCCCTTGTTAGTTTTGTTTTGACGCTTGGGGCGTTTGATTTATGTAAACGGATTAAACTCTGGACTTCTGTATTTTACCTCCTGCGCCTGACTCCTTCCTTCACACCTCGTCACAGCCTGACTTCAGCCAGTTCTTTGACAGTTTTAGTTCAAACTAACATTGTTTAGCTAGGTTAGGTTTGTCTGCATTACCACTGGGAGACAAACCGTTACCTAACCAATGTCATTGTCTACACATGTATACAAACGTCTACACGAACACCCCAAAAGCTTTGTGATTTATTGTTATGTGGAGGTTAGCATAGCGATGGCCGGGTTCTGATTGCTACCCTCGGCTCGTTGCGGTGATTGGTTGAAGCCGGGCTGTGGTGCATGATGGGCACGCGCCCCAGCACCTCCATTGTCCCTACATGCATGGCACAGCTGGATCCAGAGCAAGGCCTCCTTTTGATGATGTCACCGCCACAGCCTCATATACCTACCGAGGCATGATTTAGATATTCAGCCAACCACACTCAGGTCATCTTATGGGGCACCATGGCCCTCATCCAAAGACTCATCCAAATAGGTATGCCAAGACTGGTCTTAGTACTGGTCAACAATGTGGCTCATCCGTTCACTCAACTTAATTTTATTGCTGTTTAATTGAAGGCATTTTGTTGTTTCATTGACTCAATGAAGGAATCTGTGAGCTCGTTAACAGAAGCGACAATCAGTGTTTTTGGACAGACCAACGATGGCCATGTTTTGAACGTCTCCTTTGAAGACACGTTGCCAGACCTGACGTCAGTTTCTGGACCCAGTCATCTCATTTAGCAACCGAACAACAGAGTATCGTTTAAATTAACTTTTTACGGAGCGTCGTTACGCTGGATGCTTCCAAACCGGCAGGTTAATTTCCGTGTTAAAGGGGCTTATCAGTGTTGGCCACATGAGTGAGAGCAGCCATATCACGTCAGGCCTTTGAACACGACCCCTTCCGTCAGTCAGATAGACCCTCACCACCCCACCGAATGACTAACTTCTTTCACGCTGCTGCCATGGGGACCGACTGTTATTACAAAGCCACCTATCAGCGCGCACATGGCTGTAATTAAAACCTAGCCCACTAATTCCAAACAAACACAGATAATGCCTATGAGGACCCAACCGGGACCACCCCCCCCTTCGTTGCTCATCATTGCCTATCGTGTACAAGTTCCCTATGACACACATTAGTTCTCTCGCTCTCTCTTGGTTGCCAGTTGCAAACTGTGCCTTTTGTGGCGGCCATGTTTTTGTCAAAGTCAAGAAGTCACACACACAACCTATTTCTGAGACAGTACTTTTCAAAGGATTTCTGAGGTTGTGTTGTAGGACAGTCTCTTAGACTAGACCTGTAGGTCAAAGATCCCCCTCCCTCCCTCCCTCCCTCACACCCCACAACCTCCTCTTCACTAATAAACTACTGAGCTCACTTCACAAGTGCAAGTGCAGCAAATGTGCCCACCTCCCAGACAGGAAACCCCTCTCTGTCAGCATGCGTCCTGTAATGTGGGACTGGGGAGGTGGGTCAGCTTTGATTTGATCTGGGCCTTGTGGGTGAGCTGTGTCAGGGAGAAGGGAAGGGAGTGAACACAGAGTGCAAGAGCAGCTGAGGGGCTAGAGAGTCACATTCACTTCCTATAACCCCGGCCATACACCTCTCCTCCCTCTGCCATGTCTCTGTTTACCCCACTGATCCAGACCTCTCCTCCCTCTGCCATGTCTCTGTTTACCCCACTGATCCAGACCTCTCCTCCCTCTGCCATGTCTCTGTTTACCCCACTGATCCAGACCTCTCCTCCCTCTGCCATGTCTCTGTTTACCCCACTGATCCAGACCTCTCCTCCCTCTGCCATGTCTCTGTTTACCCCACTGATCCAGACCTCTCCTCCCTCTGCCATGTCTCTGTTTACCCTACTGATCCAGACCTCTCCTCCCTCTGCCATGTCTCTGTTTACCCCACTGATCCAGACCTCTCCTCCCTCTGCCATGTCTCTGTTTACCCCACTGATCCAGACCTCTCCTCCCTCTGCCATGTCTCTATTTACCCCACTGATCCAGACCTCTCCTCCCTCTGCCATGTCTCTATTTACCCCACTGATCCAGACCTCTCCTCCCTCTGCCATGTCTCTGTTTACCCCACTGATCCAGACCTCTCCTCCCTCTGCCATGTCTCTGTTTACCCCACTGATCCAGACCTCTCCTCCCTCTGCCATGTCTCTGTTTACCCCAC
The DNA here is from genome assembly GCF_964263955.1 of Coregonus lavaretus. NCBI lineage: Eukaryota > Metazoa > Chordata > Actinopteri > Salmoniformes > Salmonidae > Coregonus > Coregonus lavaretus. The sequence goes on from NC_140021.1 coordinate 6,526,346, forward strand.
TGATCCAGACCTCTCCTCCCTCTGCCATGTCTCTGTTTACCCCACTGATCCAGACCTCTCCTCCCTCTGCCATGTCTCTGTTTACCCCACTGATCCAGACCTCTCCTCCCTCTGCCATGTCTCTGTTTACCCCACTGATCCAGACCTCTCCTCCCTCTGCCATGTCTCTGTTTACCCCACTGATCCATAACTGCTATCTCTCACAGTGTGAAACTATAAGGGTCTGTTGCCTTCAACCATTTGAAGATAGACCTTGTAAGAGATTGATGAAGTAGATTTGTAATGGAATCTATCATAATCCACATTTCAGATAGTGTTTTTCCCCACATATCTTACAACCAAAACCTGTGGTCGAAAATCATGGCCCAGTTTCCAAAGATAATGTCATTTCTTCTTTTTTTAATGATAAAATGTCATTTTGGAAGAATGATTATTTCTCTCATCCCTGTGAAATTGAACATTTTCAGGCTGAAAGTAGACCTGGTAATAAAATAAACTCGCCAGTCTACTTCAGCCGTTCCCCCCATGTACCCCGTCTTGTTATTGGGGCTTGTGAGCAGCATTACATTTGTCTGATTTTCCAGTTTGTGCGTCCAGTCGAGCAACTGTCGAATGGTTAAATGGAGCATGACAGCAGTAGGGCTGTTCAATTTCGCTGGCTGGCTGGCCCTGCCGCACGGAGAATTATTGCCTGAAATAATGCACTCGACAGGGGGAGAATGAAAGTCTCTGCTTGAGGTGTTACTGGGCTTTCTCCTCCGGGCGCCATGTTAATTAAAATATAGATTTATGCCCTGTATCAATGTATGGCTTATTTCCCCGCTATCTCCATCACCCTGGCTTCACAACGCCAGCCAGTAGCTTGCGGAGCGCGTCTCATTTTCAGGACCGCGTTGTTTTCCTAATGGGCATCTCTGCTTGAGATGGCACCGCTATAAATTGGATGGGCCAGTGATGGGAGGTAAAGGAGCGAGGTGCTTCACGGGGACACGGCGGTGTGCCGCCCACGCCGCCTCTGCTTTGGAACGTGATTTGTTGCAGGATCAGGTCCCATAAATCGGTGCTCCCCACAGTTACCAGTCAGAAGGGCCGCGCCGTGTCTCGCGACACAAGAGGGGGAACTAGTTAAAGCCACAGCCCCGAGGTTAAAATGTTTTACAAAGGGAAAAAAGTCCCAATAAATCACCCCACTTTTTACCCCCTCCCCGGAGCCCTCTGCACATCATAGCCTTGGCTGCTTTAATGTGTGTGTGTGTGTGTTGTGTGTGTGTGTGTGTTTTGTATGCGTGCTTGTCAGACACTGTCTATATGCGTTAGTTGGTATGCATGTCTGTAACAGCTTGTTCTGAGTAGCGGCACAGGTATGACTGTAGCGCAATATGAATGAAACATTTTTAAGTGACTATTTCCTGTCAAATTGGTTGAACTTAATTGGTCTAAACAACCATTAAGGTTAAGACTGCCATAAAGCATCTCTCTCACTGGAGATCAGAGCCTTACATCTACTTCCTGTGGTCTCTCATTTTCTGAGGAGTGGTGAAAACAAGTCTAGGAAATTATACCTAACGGAGTTCTGAGGAGGAGATTGTTTTAATGGTAATAAGTGTACCCAGTGAAAGTAGTCCCTTTCATCGCATCGCTACGGTAACGAGACCCAGCCTCCGACGTCCCTTCCACTCTGTCTGGCCTCCGTCAATCACAGACCGAGAGTCCCAGGTACTGGGCCACAATTATCAGCCATTATCATCAGTTTAGCAATCGAATAAGGCAATGACTGATCAAAGACGGGCATTTTGAAAGCAAGTTCTGGGGGGGGGCGGGGGGGGGCTCTCTTTTGTCAAATGGAGGGACTCCCGCAGCCTTGGAAAATCGGCTCTACCTATATCAGTAAAAAGGGCATAACCTTCACCTGACGATAATCTGCATCATAAAACCACGCTCCAAGAGATCGATGTGATGGATAGCTACAGTGGGGAAAAAAAGTATTTAGTCAGCCACCAATTTTTGCAAGTTCTCCCACTTAAAAAGATGAGAGAGGCCTGTAATTTTCATCATAGGTACACGTCAACTATGACAGACAAATTGAGAATTTTTTTCTCCAGAAAATCACATTGTAGGATTTTTTTATGAATTTATTTGCAAATTATGGTGGAAAATAAGTATTTGGTCACCTACAAACAAGCAAGATTTCTGGCTCTCACAGACCTGTAACTTCTTCTTTAAGAGGCTCCTCTGTCCTCCACTCGTTACCTGTATTAATGGCACCTGTTTGAACTTGTTATCAGTATAAAAGACACTTGTCCACAACCTCAAACAGTCACACTACAAACTCCACTATGGCCAAGACCAAAGAGCTGTCAAAGGACACCAGAAACAAAATTGTAGACCTGCACCAGGCTGGGAAGACTGAATCTGCAATAGGTAAGCAGCTTGGTTTGAAGAAATCAACTGTGGGAGCAATTATTAGGAAATGGAAGACATACAAGACCACTGATAATCTCCCTCGATCTGGGGCTCCACGCAAGATCTCACCCCGTGGGGTCAAAATGATCACAAGAACGGTGAGCATAAATCCCAGAACCACACGGGGGGACCTAGTGAATGACCTGCAGAGAGCTGGGACCAAAGTAACAAAGCCTACCATCAGTAACACACTACGCCGCCAGGGACTCAAATCTTGCAGTGCCAGATGTGTCCCCTTGCTTAAGCCAGTACATGTCCAGGCCCGTCTGAAGTTTGCTAGAGTGCATTTGGTTGATCCAGAAGAGGATTGGGAGAATGTCATATGGTCAGATGAAACCAAAATATAACTTTTTGGTAAAAACTCAACTCGTCGTGTTTGGAGGACAAAGAATGCTGATTTGCATCCAAAGAACACCATACCTACTGTGAAACATGGGGGTGGAAGCATCATGCTTTGGGGCTGTTTTTCTGCAAAGGGACCAGGACGACTGATCCGTGTAAAGGAAAGAATGAATGGGGCCATGTATCGTGAGATTTTGAGTGAAAACCTCCTTCCATCAATAAGGGCATTGAAGATGAAATGTGGCTGGGTCTTTCAGCATGACAATGATCCCAAACACACCGCCCGGGCAACGAAGGAGTGGCTCCGTAAGAAGCATTTCAAGGTCCTGGAGTGGCCTAGCCAGTCTCCAGATCTCAACCCCATAGAAAATCTTTGGAGGGAGTTGAAAGTCCGTGTTGCCCAGCGACAGCCCCAAAACATCACTGCTCTAGAGGAGATCTGCATGGAGGAATGGGCCAAAATACCAGCAACAGTGTGTGAAAATCTTGTGAAGACTTACAGAAAACGTTTGACCTGTGTCATTGCCAACAAAGGGTATATAACAAAGTATTGAGAAACTTTTGTTATTGACCAAATACTTATTTTCCACCATAATTTGCAAATAAATTCATAAAAAATCCTACAATGTGATTTTCTGGAGGAAAAAAAATCTCATTTTGTCTGTCATAGTTGACGTGTACCTATGATGAAAATTACAGGCCTCTCTCATCTTTTTAAGTGGGAGAACTTGCACAATTGGTGGCTGACTAAATACTTTTTTCCCCCACTGTATTTATTCTACCTATGTATAACACATCCAAACTTTGATAACGATACAATACAAGCCATCAGCTGCAAGTTTCAAACACTCTCTGAGGCGCTAGAGGAAAGACATTCCTCCTCTCCTCTATTCTTCTCTTGGAAATAAGCCATAAATAGTCGACCGGTTTGACTGGATACAGTTGTGCCCTGAAGCGAAGGCTGCATACCTTCTATAGATCACAAAGACACAGGCTCTTTTTCCATCGCAAAGACCTCCCACATCATATCTGCAAATAACCCTTCTGTACCATCGCAGAGGAACACTGGAAACTTAACAGAGGTGAACATCGAAGACAATACCCACGCAATAGAGACCTTACGACACACAGTATTGTAGCTTGCATATCTGATCAGCACACAAGGACTTTCCTGTGTCAGTCCCCCCCCCCCCCACACCCCCTCTTATTTTGACTAGACAGATCTGTTAGTTTCTAAGGAAACAGATGGTATACGTGGCAGAAATATTTGCAGGCGTTCACACAATCCACGGAAGCTGTTTTTAATTGTGTGAGACTGATCTTTATTATTTTCTTAAAACCGTCCCAGGGACTCCTGGGTAAAGAGACACGTCACTAAAAGCTTCGCCTTGACCGACTTGAGAAGAAACTACTACTACCTGTACACAATGGACTCTGATTAACAACTTCTGGTCAACAGAGCTAATTTGTGTCATGTGTTACTTTGACTCAGTCATTGACTTGGCAGTGAAGGTCGCACATTGTTTTTGCTGCACCTTATGTTGCGAGTACCTTGGGTGTTGTTCGTAGTGACTAATTGTGGTCCTCTGTAGCTCAGCTGGTAGAGCACGGCGCTTGTAACGCCAAGGTAGTGGGTTCGATCCCCGGGACCACCCATACACAAAAATGTATGCACGCATGACTGTAAGTCGCTTTGGATAAAAGCGTCTGCTAAATGGCATATTATTATTATTATATTATTAATTACATTTGTGACAAAGGTTGAATCCTTGGAGACCATAGTCAAAATACAGATTGAGATGGTGATTCAGAAAAGTCTTGCTATGATTTGATTGTACGTAATACACAGCAATCAATGGGTTCTTGTTGAGGATGTAGGGCTTCTTTCTGTCAAGTCTCCACTCTGAGTCGTTACCTTCTCTGTCGGGGGTTGATTTGACATCGTGGCCCGGAAGTGCATGCTCAGCACAGACTCTCTGGGAGTGGGTTCTCAGCTAAGACTGTGGTTCACCTCAAGGTGCACAGCACCTTCTGAAACTATACTTTTCCTCCTTGTTAAAATGTAAGAGGGATTAGAGGCACAAATCCTGGAGTGGCGAGAGCGCTCGAGAGCAGCCCCGTCCTCCACGTCGCCCATTTGGAAAATGTTGTTAGTTCGCCCAGCTCTGAGTGACCTCTGTGTGAGTCGTGTTAGGAGAAGAGGGTTTGGGAGGGGCATGTGGAGGGGGACGGGAGGCGTGCGGCGTGAAAGAGTGAAGAGCAGTCATCTCCAGCTGAAATCCAACCACGGTAACGATTTCAAAGTTCAGGACCTGACAGCGTTCGGCCATAATGAGCGCCGCAGTCATTACGGCAAATTACATCCAACATGTGGCACTGGCCGCGCCTTCATCATTTGCTGAAAAAAGCTCATTGGAAAAATATAGTACCTCCAACCTCTGCTCTTTGATTACCACTCGCACTAGACTCAGAGTGCACGTCCCTGTGAGCTAAATGAGTTGATACCGGGACTATAATGTGAGAGCTCTTTTTAACGCAGTATTTAGTGGAATAGATGTGAAGTCATTGAGACATGGGTAGAAAGGTAAAGATTTCCAGCAGGAGATGGAGACATTGGCGCCGGTCCAAATAGTGATTATGGAAGGTGTAACAGGCAAGGGAAATGGACAGTTGTAGTCGGTCTTCCATGCTTTGACTGCGTAATTAGAAAAGATACCATCACCTAAGTGAGTGAATTAGATTTGGCTCCTCCAATTTGTGGGATAAAATGAAATAGTGCCTTGCAAAAGTATTCAGACCCCTTGGATTTCATTACATTTTGTTGTGTGGGATTAAAATTGATTAAATTGTCATTTGTTGTCAACAACCTACACAAAATACTAATGTCAAAGTGAACTTAAAAAAAAAAAATCATAATTAAAATAGTTTGTTTAGGCAAGCCTAAATTAGTTCAGGAGTAAAATTTGCCTTAAAGGAAAGGTTCACCCATTTTGTAATGTTATATAGTTTTTGTGCATCTCTGAATGATGATCTATCGATTCCCTGGGTCATTTCATGTTTTCATGTGTATCTGGTTTATTGGCATTCAAGCAGGAAGAAATAAGGCCGCTATGACGTAGCACTGTGATGAAGTCGCTCTCACTACACTGGAAGTTAATAGGAATACGAATTTAAAATCCCGAAAACGTCTATCATACATGTCAGATTTCAATACTGGCCGATGTCATAACTCGGGAGGATGTCTTCTCTCAAATAAGCCGTTGATCATATTTTTGTCATATTCGAGACATTTAAAATTTTACGACGGGTCTAGCACATTTGTCCTATTTGTCTGGCTCTTTAGTCCAGGATGCATTGCATGGTGCCATTGCCATAGAGATATTCTAGAAAGGAGATGAATAAAGGAACGTATAACGCCCCACCCAGCAGTCTGTCGACCAATCGCGTTCACGTTGTCATGCTGAGTCACGTGGTTGCTAAGCTAATCGTCATGCAATCTCTTCTCAAAGTCAGTGTATATGTCGAGAAACTTGCCTATTTTCCTCAAGTACGTAATGTCACAATTCCAAAGATATACGATATTACAGATAGCAAGTTAATTATCTTGCATCTCGGAAAAGATTTGTAATATTGGACTTCTTGTTGACGAAATTTGTGCTAATGTTGGGTTTTTAAGCTAGCGTCCAATAGACTCCCATTCACTCCTTGAAGGAGAGCGCTCCTTGTCCCAGAATCACCCAGAATGCACCGTGCGGCCGTTTCCCATCTCCTCAAAAGTATATCTGCTGTTGCGAATGTTAGACTCATCGATCTGCAGGTTGAACATGGTGAGATTGTAGACTCCTTAATTGCAGTTTGTTTAGGGGATTTTACAGCTAACTAGCTACTTCACATGCTGATATTGTCTTTGGTATTATTGTGTGTAGCTACGTTTGCTAGCTAGCTAGCCAGCCAGCCAGCCCAGATAGAGCAAGAGTAACCTAATGTGCTTTTGGTGCCTGTGGATAAGCGGCATTGTGGATTTTGTAGTCGACTTGAGCTGCAACAGATTTCCACAACGATTTTCCATGTCGCAACCAACCTTATTATAACGCCAAAATGAAACATTTGTTCAGAAAAAATATTGTTCTCACATAGTCATATTTAACACTGTAAATTAAAGGAATAATATATAATAATATATGCAATTTTATCCAAAGTGACTTAGTCATGCGTGCATACATTTTACGTATGGGTGGTCCCGGGAATCAAACCCACTATCCTGGCGCCATGCTCTACCAACTACGACCACAATGATGATTGGTTTTGGGTGGAATGAGTGGTTTTGGGTGGATTTTTCCTTTAACAAATCACATAAGTTACATGGACTTACTCTGTGTGAAATAATAGTGGTTGACATTATTTTTAAATGGCTACCCCTTCCTCTGTCCCCCATACATACAACATCTGTAAGGTCCCTCAGTCAAGTATTGAATTTCAAGCACATATTCAACTACAACGACAAGGGAGCTTTTGGAAAGCCTCGTAAAGAAGGGCAGTGATTGGTAAATGGGTAACAATAACAAATCAGACACTGAATATCTCTTTAAGCATGGTCAAGTTAATAATTATGCTGTGGATTATATATTAAACCAGCCAGAAGCATCAAAGATAGTCGTCCTTCTGAACTAAGCTGCAGGACAGGAATGAAACTGCTCAGGGATGTTAGCATGAGTCCATTGTTGATTTTTAAAACGGCTACGGAGTTCAATGTCTGTGATGGTAGAAAACTGAGGATGGATCAACAACAATGTAGTGACTCCACAATAATGACCTAAATGACAGAGTGAAAAGAATACAAATATACAGATAAAAAATATTCCAAAACTTGCATCTTGTATGAAACAAGGCACCAAAGCAGGGCTCGCCAAACCTGTTCCTGGAGAGCTACCGTCTTGTCGGTTTTCACTCCAACCCTGTTCTTGGAGAGCTACCGTCCTGTAGGTTTTCACTCCAAACCTAATCTAGCACACCTGATTCTAATAATTAGCTGGTTGATAAACTGAACCAGGTTAGTTACAACTGGGGTTGGCGCGAAAACCTACAGGAGGGTAGTTCTCCAGGAACAGGGTTGGAGTGAAAACCTTTAGGACGGTATCTCTCCAGGAACAGGGTTGGAGTGAAAACCTACAGGACGTTATCTCTCCAGGAACAGGGTTGGAGACCCCTGCACTAAAGTGATACTGCAAAAAAAGCACAGCAAAGGAATACACTTTATGGCCTAAATGCAAATCCAACACAACACTGAGTAGCTGTCTCCTTATTTTCAAGCATGGTGGTGGCTGCATCATGGCATGGGTATGCTTGACATCTTCAAATATTGGAGTTCTTCAGTTTAAAAAGAAACGGGATGGAGCTATGTACAGGCAAAATCGTAGAGGAATACCTGCTTCAGTCTTCTTTACACCAGAGACTAGGAGAGGAATTCACCTTTCAGCAGGACAATAACCTACAGCACAAGGCCAAATCTACACTGGAGTTGCTTATGAAGAAGATGGTGAATGTTGCTGGCCAAGATATACTTTTGACTTAAATCTGCTTGAAGATCTATGGCAAGATTTGAAAATGGCTGTCTAGCCATGATCCCCAACATCTTGACAGAGATTGAAGGAGAATTTTGAAAAGAATAATGGGCAAATATTGCATAATCCAGGTGTGCAAGGCTCTTATAGACTTCCCCAAGAAGACTCACAGCTGTAATCAATGCCAAAGGTGTTTCTAACATGTATTGACTCAGGGAGCTGAATACTTAACTAAAATAGTTGTTACATAAGTATTCAACTCCCTGATTCAATACATGTTAGAAACACCTTTGCATTGATTACAGTTGTGAGTTTTCTTGAAGTTTGTTTTCTATTAATCTTTTAAAAATATTCAATTTTTCTTCCACTTTGACATTTAGACTATTTTGTGTAGATTGTTGACAAAAAAATTACAAATCAATTTTAATCCCACTTTCTAACAATCAAATGTGAAGAAATCCAAGAGGTCTGAATACTTTTTCAAGGCACTGTATGTGAATGCTATTATTCCCTTACCCATCCTCAAAGCTTTAAGGCAGAGGCCTATTTTCTATCAAGGTAAAAGTGATTGGAAAAAGGGAAATGTCTTTTAAACTCCCTCCCTGTATGACACAAATATAGTTAAATATCAATTTCTGGGAAATGTCATGCAAAATATGCTTGTTCTAAAACACCATGAGGATCCAGATCCCTAAATATATAGCTCAGTTGGTAGAGCATGGCGTTTGCAACGCCAGGGTTGTGGGTTCGATAAAATAATGTATGTGCTAACTGTAAGTCACTCTGGATAAGAGCGTCTGCTAAATGACTAAAATGTAAATGTAAATGAGTTCACCACATCGTTAATGAAAAGCAACAAAATCTGTCCTTCTGCAGTGGCACCCTGAATATCTTTATTTTATTTGTAATATCTGAAACCTAATTTGCATAAGTAGTTGCACCTGGAAGGATGCACGACTGCACTGAGACAGTTATTGTGCTACACCTTAACAATGTAATTGATCTTACTGACTTACATTATTCTTGCTTAATGAATCCTGCTTTTACCGTAGTCAACTGTTATCTCAGGGCCCATTTGAAAAACACTTCCTGTTCTTTTACGGCGGACACATGCAGGAAATGTGTGTGTGTGTTAGAGACAACATCATGGACAGATTGTGCACTATCAGTGCAGCTCTCTCGATCATACTTCCTTCTGTTGACCAAAGTGTATTTTTAAAAGGCCTCAGTGTCCTTAGTCACTGTGTGTTCATTGTGTTCATTAGAGGGGGCTGTAGGCTCACTGGGCATGGGCAGGAAGTGACTCTACTGCTGCTTATCTCAAGGTTCTCTGCCCCATTAGCAGTGCTAATGTAGTTGAAAGGGGCATCCCATGCTCTATGTAAATGGTGTTTCAGGAAGCACAGCAAAAAACATCTACAAAGTGTTTAGCTACGGAAAATAGCAGGTGGATGACTTGCTATGTCGCAAATAGCCTGGCTGTAAAGGATAGGTACTGTAGACCTGGCACAGAGAGGGAGAGGTTGGCATCCTGTAAGGCTGGTTGGTGGGTCCAGTGGCTCTGCTCCCTCCGTGGCCAGCGCCCCATGCCACAGGGGCCGCCCCTAAGCCTTGGACACCTGCCATGCTGGGGAGCCAGCCGACCCAGAATTTCACAGGGAACCTCTCTTAGGAGAGAGAGGGAAGCGAGGACACTTCCTAATCATCTGGCTTGGTGCTGTTGGGTCTCTTTTTCACTGTTAGTTACTTCATGAGCTTAAGTGGGTCGTTTAAAATGCTCATTTTGTATGGATGTTGAGTATATACACTACCGTTCAAAAGTTTGGGGTCACTTAGAAATGTCCATGTTTTCCATGAAAACATACCTGAAATGAGTTTGAGTAGGAAATATAGCAAAATGCATAGGAAATGTAGTCATTGATAAGGTTAGAAATAATGATTTTTAATATAAATAATAATTGTCCTTCAAACTTTGCTTTCGTCAAAGAATCCTCCATTTGCAGCAATTACAGCCTTGCAGACCTTTGGCATTCTAGTTGTCAATTTGTTGAGGTAATCTGAAGAGATTTCACCCCATGCTTCCTGAAGCACCTCCCACAAGTTGGATTGGCTTGATGGGCACTTCTTACGTACCATAAGGTCAAGCTGCTCCCACAACAGCTCAATAGGGTTGAGATCCGGTGACTGTGCTGGCCACTCCATTATAGACAGAATACCAGCTGACTGCTTCTTCCCTAAATAGTTATTGCATATAGTTTGGGGCTGTGCTTTGGGTCATTGTCCTGTTGTAGGAGGAAATTGCCTCCAATCAAGCGCCGTCCACAGGGTATGGCATGGCGTTGCAAAATGGAGTGATAGCCTTCCTTCTTCAAGATCCCTTTTACCCTGTACAAATCTCCCAATTTACCACAACCAAAGCACCCCCAGACCATCACATTGCCTCCACCATGCTTGACAGATGGCATCAAGCACTCCTCCAGCATCTTTTCATTTGGTCTGCGTCTCACAAATGTTCTTCTTTGTGATCCGAACACCTCAAACTTCGATTCGTCTGTTCATAACACTTTTTTCCAATCTTCCTCTGTCCAGTAACTGTGTTCTTTTGCCCATCTTAATATTTTCTTTTTATTGGCCAGTCTGAGATATGGCTTTTTCTTTGCAACTCTGCCTAGAAGGTCAGCATCCCAGAGTCGCCTCTTCACTGTTGACGTTGAGACTGGTGTTTTGTGGGTACTATTTAATGAAGCTGGCAGTTGAGGACCTGTGAGGCGTCTGTTTCTCAAACTAGACACTAATGTGTTTGTCCTCTTGCTCAGTTGTGCACCGGGGTCTCCCACTCCTCTTTCTATTCTGGTTAGAGCCAGTTTGCACTGTTCTGTGAAGGGAGTAGTACACAGCGTTGTACGAGATCTTCAGTTTCTTGGCAATTTCTCGCATGGAATAGCCTTTATTTCTCAGAACAAGAATAGACTGACGAGTTTCTTTGTTTCTGGCCATTTTGAGCCTGTAATCGAACCCACAATTTCTGCTCCTGATACTCAACTAGTCTCAAGAAGGCCAGTTGTATTGCTTCTTTAATCAGCACAACAGTTTTCAGCTGTGCTAACATAATTGCAAAAGGGTTTTCCGATCGATTAATTAGGCTTTTAAAATGATAAACTTTGATTAGCAAACACAACGTTCCATTGGAACACAGGATTGATGGTTGCTGATAATGGGCCTCTGTACACCTATGTAGATATTCCATTAAACATCAGACGTTTCCAGCTACAATAGCCATTAACAATGTCTACACTGTATTTCTGATCAATTTGATGTTATATTAATGGACAAAAAAATTGCTTTTCTTTTGAAAACAAGGACATTTCTAATTGACCCCAAACTTTTGAACGGTAGTGTGTGTGTGTGTGTGTGTGTGTATGTACAGTGAGGGGAAAAAAGTATTTGATCCCCTGCTGATTTTGTACGTTTGCCCACTGACAAAGACATGATCAGTCTATAATTTTAATGGTAGGTTTATTTGAAAAGTGAGAGACAGAATAACAACAACAAAATCCAGAAAAACATATGTCAAAAATGTTATAAATTGATTTGATGAGGGAAATAAGTATTTGACCCCTCTGCAAAACATGACTTAGTACTTGGTGGCAAAACCCAGACGTTTCAGACGTTTCTTGTAGTTGGCCACCAGGTTTTCACACGTCTCAGGAGGGATTTTGTCCCACTCCTCTTTGCAGATCTTCTCCAAGTCATTAAGGTTTCGAGCCTGACGTTTGGCAACTCCAACCTTCAGCTCCCTCCACAGATTTTCTATGGGATTAAGGTCTGGAGACTGGCAAGGCCACTCCAGGACCTTAATGTGCTTCTTCTTGAGCCACTCCTTTGTTGCCTTGGCCGTGTGTTTTGGGTCATTGTCATGCTGGAATACCCATCCACGACCCATTTTCAATGCCCTGGCTGAGGGAAGGAGGTTCTCACCCAGGATTTGACGGTACATGACCCCGTCCATCGTTCCTTTGATGCGGTGAAGTTGTCCTGTCCCCTTAGCAGAAAAACACCCCCAAAGCATAATTTTTCCACCTCCATGTTTGACGGTGGAGATGGTGTTCTTGGGGTCATAGGCAGCATTCCTCCTCCTCCAAACACGGCGAGTTGAGTTGATGCCAAAGAGCTCGATTTTGGTCTCATCTGACAACAACACTTTCACCCAGTTCTCCTCTGAATCATTCAGATGTTCATTGGCAAACTTCAGACGGGCCTGTATATGTGCTTTCTTGAGCAGGGGGACCTTGCGGGCGCTGCAGGATTTCAGTCCTTCACGGCGTAGTGTGTTACCAATTGTTTTCTTGGTGACTATGGTCCCAGCTGCCCTGAGATCATTGACAAGATCCTCCCGTGTAGTTCTGGGCTGATTCCTCACCGTTCTCATGATCATTGCAACTCCACGAGGTGAGATCTTGCATGGAGCCCCAGGCCGAGGGAGATTGACAGGTCTTTTGTGTTTCTTCCATTTGCGAATAATCGCACCAACTGTTGTCACCTTTTCACCAAGCTGCTTGGCGATGGTCTTGTAGCCCATTCCAGCCTTGTGTAGGTCTACAATCTTGTCCCTGACATCCTTGGAGAGCTCTTTGGTCTTGGCCATGGTGGAGTTTGGAATCGGATTGATTGATTGCTTCTGTGGACAGGTGTCTTTTATACAGGTAACAAGCTGAGATTAGGAGCACTCCCTTTAAGAGTGTACTCCTAATCTCAGCTCGTTACCTGTATAAAAGACACCTGGGAGCCAGAAATCTTTCTGATTGAGAGGGGGTCAAATCCTTATTTCCCTAATTAAAATGCAAATCAATTTATAACATTTTTGACATGCGTTTATTCTGGATTTTTTTGTTGTTATTCTGTCTCTCACTGTTCAAATAAACCTACCATTAAAATTATAGACTGATAATTTCTTTGTCAGTGGGCAAACGTACAAAATCAGCAGGGGATCAAATACTTTTTTCCCCTCACTGTATGTATGTATGTGTGTATATACAGTTGAAGTCAGAAGTTTACATACACTTAGGTTGGAGTCATTTAAACTCGTTTTTCAACCACTCCACAAATGTCTTGTTAACAAACTATTGTTTTTAACAAAGTCTGTGTAGGACATCTACTTTGTGCATGACACAAGTAATTTTTCCAACAATTGTTTACAGACAGATTATTTCACTTATAATTCACAGTATCACAATTCCAGTGGGTCAGAAGTTTACATACACTAAGTTGACTGTGCCTTTAAACAGCTTGGAAAATTCCAGAAAATGATGTCATGGCTTTAGAAGCTTCTGATTGGCTAATTGACATAATTTGAGTCAATTGGAGGTGTACCTGTGGATGTATTTCAAGGCCTACCTTCAAACTCAGTGCTTATTTGCTTGACATCATGGGAAAATCAAAAGAAATCAGCCAAGACCTCAGAAAACAAATTGTAGACCTCCACAAGTCTGGTTCATCCTTGTGAGCAATTTCCAAACGCCTGAAGGTACCACGTTCATCTGTACAAACAATAGTACGCAAGTATAAACACTATGGGACCACGCAGCCGTCATACCGCTCAGGAAGGAGTTCTATATCGACATAACCTGAAAGGCTGCTCAGCAAGGAAGAAGCCACTGCTCCAAAACCGCCATATAAAAGCCAGACTACGGTTTGCAACTGCACATGGGGACAAAGATCTTACTTTTTGGAGAAATGTCCTCTTTTCTGATGGAACAAAAATAGAACTGTTTGGCCATAATGACCATCGTTATGTTTGGAGGAAAAAGGGAGTTGCTTGCAAGCCCGAAGAACACCATCCCAACCGTGAAGCACGGGGGTGGCAGCATCATGCTGTGGGTGTGCTTTGCTGCAGGAGGGACTGGTAAACTTCACAAAATAGATGGCATCATGAGGAAGGAAAATTATGTGGATATATTGAAGCAACATCTCAAGACATCAGTCATGAAGTTAAAGCTTGGTCGCAAATGGGGTCTTCCAAATGGACAATGACACCAAGCATATTTCCAAAGTCAAGGTATTGGAGTGGTCATCACAAAGCCCTGACCTCAATCCTATAGAAAATTTGTGGGCAGAACTGAAAAATCGTGTGCGAGCAAGGAGGCCTACAAACCTGACTCAGTTACACCAGCTCTGTCAGGAGGTGGGAAGCTTGTGGAATCTTATTGTGGGAAGCTTGTGGAAGGCTACCAAAAAAACGTTTGACCCAAGTTAAACAATTTAAAGGCAACGCTACCAAATACTAATTGAGTGTATGTAAACTTCTGACCCACTGGGAATGTGAAGAAAAAAATTAAAGCTGAAATAAATCATTCTCTCTACTATTATTCTGACATTTCACATTCTTTAAAAAAATGGGTAATCCTAAAATATATATATATATATATAGACACACACACACACACACCTCATGACCTCATATCTGGGATGTACAGTTGAAGTCGGAAGTTTACATACACCTTAGACAAATACATTTAAAATCAGTTTGTCACAATTCCTGACATTTAATCCTAGTAAAAATTCCCTTTCTTAGGTCAGTTAGGATCACCACTTTATTTTAAGAATTTGAAATGTCAGAATAATAGTAGAGAGAATGATTTATTTCAGCTTTTATTTCTTTCATCACATTCCCAGTGGGTCAGAAGTTGTTGTCCTTAAGCCATTTTGCTACAACTTTGTAAGTATGCTTGGGGTCATTGTCCATTTGGAACACCCATTTGCAACCAAGTTTTAACTTCCTGACTGATGTCTTGAGATGTTGCTTCAATCAATATATCCACATAGTTTTCCTTCCTCATGATGCCATCTATTTTGTGAAGTGCACCAAGTTCTTCGGCTTGCAAGGCACCCCCTTTTTCCTCCAAACATAACGATGGTCATTATGGCTAAACAGTTCTATTTTTGTTTCATCAGAACAGTGGACATTTCTCCAAAAAGTACGATCTATGTCCCCATGTGCAGTTGCAAACCGTAGTCTGGCTTTTTTATGGCGGTTTTGGAGCAGTGGCTTCTTCCTTGCTGAGCGGCCTTCCAGGTTATGTCGATATAGGACTCGTTGTACTGTGGATATGGATACTTTTGTACCTGTTTCCTCCAGCATCTTCACAAGGTCCTTTGCTGTTGTTCTGGGATTGATTTGAACTTTTCGCACCAAAGTACGTTCATCTCTAGGAGACAGAACACGTCTCCTTCCTGAGCGGTATGACGGCTGCGTGGTCCCATGGTGTTTATACTTGCGTACTATTGTTTGTACAGATGAACGTGGTACCTTCAGAAGTTTGGATATTGCTCCCAAGGATGAACCAGACTTGTGGAGGTCTACAATTTTTTTTCTGAGGCCTTGGCTTATTTCTTTTGATTTTCCCATGATGTCAAGCAAAGAGACACTGAGTTAGATGGTGGGCCTTGAAATACATCCAAAGGTACACCTCCAATTGACTCAAATGATGTCAATTAGCCTATCAGAAGCTTCTAAAGCCATGACATCATTTTCTGGAATTTTCCAAGCTGTTTAAAGGCACAGTCAACTTAGTGTATGTAAACTTCTAACCCACTGGAATTGAGATACAGTGAATTATAAGTGAAATAATCTGTCTGTAAACAATTGTTGGAAAAAGTACTTGTGTCATCCACAAAGTAGATGTCCTAACCGACTTGCCAAAAACGATAGTTTGTTAACAAGAAATTTGTGGAGTGGTTGAAAAATGAGTTTTAATGACTCCAACCTAAGTGTATGTAAACTTCCGACTTCAACTGTGTATGTGTACAGTGGGGAAAAAGTATTTAGTCAGCCACCAATTGTGCAAGTTCTCCCACTTAAAAAGATGAGCGAGGCCTGTAATTTCCATCATAGGTACACGTCAACTATGACAGACAAAATGAGATTTTTATTTCTCCAGAAAATCACATTGTAGGATTTTTAATGCATTTATTTGCAAATTATGGTGGAAAATAAGTATTTGGTCAATAACAAAAGTTTCTCAATACTTTGTTATATTCCCTTTGTTGGCAATGACACAGGTCAAACGTTTTCTGTAAGTCTTCACAAGGTTTTCACACACTGTTGCTGGTATTTTGGCCCATTCCTCCATGCAGATCTCCTCTAGAGCAGTGATGTTTTGGGGCTGTCGCTGGGCAACACGGACTTTCAACTCCCTCCTAAGATTTTCTATGGGGTTGAGATCTGGAGACTGGCTAGGCCACTCCAGGACCTTGAAATGCTTCTTACGAAGCCACTCCTTCGTTGCCCGGGCGGTGTGTTTGGGATCATTGTCATGCTGAAAGACCCAGCCACGTTTATTCTTCAATGCCCTTGCTGATGGAAGGAGGTTTTCACTCAAAATCTCACGATACATGGCCCCATTCATTCTTTCCTTTACACGGATCAGTCGTCCTGGTCCCTTTGCAGAAAAACAGCCCCGAAGCATGATGTTTCCACCCCCATGCTTCACAGTAGGTATGGTGTTCTTTGGATGCAACTCAGCATTCTTTGTCCTCCAAACACGACGAGTTGAGTTTTTACCAAAAAGTTATATTTTGGTTTCATCTGACCATATGACATTCTCCCAATCCTCTTCTGGATCATCCAAATGCACTCTAGCAAACTTCAGACGGGCCTGGACATGTACTGGCTTAAGCAGGGGGACACGTCTGGCACTGCAGGATTTAAGTCCCTGGCTGCGTAGTGTGTTACTGATGGTAGGCTTTGTTACTTTGGTCCCAGCTCTCTGCAGGTCATTCACTAGGTCCCCCCCCCGTGTGGTTCTGGGATTTTTGCTCACCGTTCTTGTGATCATTTTGACCCCACGGGGTGAGATCTTGCGTGGAGCCCCAGATCGAGGGAGATTATCAGTGGTCTTGTATGTCTTCCATTTCCTAATAATTGCTCCCACAGTTGATTTCTTCAAACCAAGCTGCTTACCTATTGCAGATTCAGTCTTCCCAGCCTGGTGCAGGTCTACAATTTTGTTTCTGGTGTCCTTTGACAGCTCTTTGGTCTTGGCCATAGTGGAGTTTGGAGTGTGACTGTTTGAGGTTGTGGACAGGTGTCTTTTATACTGATAACAAGTTCAAACAGGTGCCATTAATACAGGTAACGAGTGGAGGACAGAGGAGCCTCTTAAAGAAGAAGTTACAGGTCTGTGAGAGCCAGAAATCTTGCTTGTTTGTAGGTGACCAAATACTTATTTTCCACCATAATTTGCAAATAAATTCATAAAAAATCCTACAATGTGATTCTCTGGATTTTTTTTCTCAATTTGTCTGTCATAGTTGACATGTACCTATGATGAAAATTACAGGCCTCTCTCATCTTTTTAAGTGGGAGAACTTGCACAATTGGTGGCTGACTAAATACTTTTTTTCCCCACTGTATGTATATATATATACAGTGGGGAGAACAAGTATTTGATACACTGCCGATTTTGCAGGTTTTCCTACTTACAAAGCATGTAGAGGTCTGTAATTATATAAATAAAACAAAAATCCAGAAAATCACATTGTATGATTTTTAAGTAATTCATTTGCATTTTATGGCATGACATAAGTATTTGATACATCAGAAAAGCAGAACTTAATATTTGGTACAGAAACCTTTGTTTGCAATTACAGAGATCATACGTTTCCTGTAGGTCTTGACCAGGTTTGCACACACTGCAGCAGGGATTTTGGCCCACTCCTCCATACAGACCTTCTCCAGATCCTTCAGGTTTCGGGGCTGTCGCTGGGCAATATGGACATTCAGCTCCCTCAAAAGATTTTCTATTGGGTTCAGGTCTGGAGACTGGCTAGGCCACTCCAGGACCTTGAGATGCTTCTTACGGAGCCACTCCTTAGTTGCCCTGGCTGTGTGTTTTGGGTCGTTGTCATGCTGGAAGACCCAGCCACGACCCATCTTCAATGCTCTTACTGAGAGAAGGAGGTTGTTGGCCAAGATCTCGCGATACATGGCCCCATCCATCCTTCCCTCAATACGGTGCAGTCGTCCTGTCCCCTTTGCAGAAAAGCATCCCCAAAGAATGATGTTTCCACCTCCATGCTTCACGGTTGGGATGGTGTTCTTGGGGTTGTACTCATCCTTCTTCTTCCTCCAAACAGGGCGAGTGGAGTTTAGACCAAAAAGCTCTATTTTTGTCTCATCAGACCACATGACCTTCTCCCATTCCTCCTCTGGATCATCCAGATGGTCATTGGCAAACTTCAGACGGGCCTGGACATGCGCTGGCTTGAGCAGGGGGACCTTGCGTGCGCTGCAAGATTTTAATCCATGACGGCGTAGTGTGTTACTAATGGTTTTCTTTGAGACTGTGGTCCCAGCTCTCTTCAGGTCATTGACCAGGTCCTGCCGTGTAGTTCTGGGCTGATCCCTCACCTTCCTCATGATCATTGATGCCCCACGAGGTGAGATCTTGCATGGAGCCCCAGACCGAGGGTGATTGACCGTCATCTTGAACTTCTTCCATTTTCTAATAATTGCGCCAACAGTTGTTGCCTTCTCACCAAGCTGCTTGCCTATTGTCCTGTAGCCCATCCCAGCCTTTTGCAGGTCTACAATTTTATCCCTGATGTCCTTACACAGCTCTCTGGTCTTGGCCATTGTGGAGAGGTTGGAGTCTGTTTGATTGAGTGTGTGGACAGGTGTCTTTTATACAGGTAACGAGTTCAAACAGGTGCAGTTAATACAGGTAATGAGTGGAGAACAGGAGGGCTTCTTAAAGAAAAACTAACAGGTCTGTGAGAGCCGGAATTCTTACTGGTTGGTAGGTGATCAAATACTTATGTCATGCAATAAAATGCAAATTAATTACTTAAACATCATACAATGTGATTTTCTGGATTTTTGTTTTAGATTCCGTCTCGCACAGTTGAAGTGTACCTATGATAAAAATGACAGACTTCTACATGGTTTGTAAGTAGGAAAACCTGCAAAATCGGCAGTGTATCAAATACTTGTTCTCCCCACTGTATATATATATATAAAAAGTTTAATTGAACCCATTTAAGAGCAAGGCAAATCTAATTGGATTTCAAAATGTAGTGTTGTGCTGGAACAGTTAATAGTTTCAAGAAGGGATGGACTTTTTTTTGCTGTCTAGCCTTCGTTCATCATGGATAGCTGATGAATGGGATTAAGTGCATCACAGTTGCGCTCTATTCCAGTATCCTCCACCGTATAGTAAAGATTATTAGGCTCATGAAGTTCAAGTCAAGACTCTTCTTCTTTATGAGGGGCCTTTCAATGGGAAACATCTGCGTTCCCTGCCATTATTTACACTGAGGGTTCGTATTGAAATTAGTAGCCAAAACTCAATTATCAGACGCCCCCCTTAGGCAAACACCCTACACCCTGGCCCAGCTCTCTGGCTTTTCATCACCGGGTCTTAAACATATCCCATTTCCAATAAGCCCAACTTCAATTTACAAAGTACTTTGCATGTGAAGGTTAATCAATAAGTGGAGAAACAACACATCCTGGTTACAAGAGCAGAGCACTGGGGCCTGAATTAGTAATCTGTGCACGGCAAAATGGAAAGAGAACAACCCAACTGATTCTAAACAAATACGCTCATCAACGGAATCCCATGGGGAACGAACTGTGTGTGTGTGTGTGTGTATATGTGTGTATACACGTTTGCATGAGTGCATGCAAGGTTACAGCAGCGTTCGTTTGTCATGGCAGAGAATCATTTGAAACCATGAATTGTTATTGATTTGTGGACTTCCTAATAGCAAATGAAGGGTAGAGATGAAAGTTGTGTTGGAATATATGATAGAGACATTGAATCAGTCTGCCTTGTAGGACATGGGTCTCAAGACCTCCTGTCCTCTGTTTTGTTTCAGCAAATGATCATGTCAGTCATACGACTCATCCTTGGTCGGGTAATGACGGTAGACATAAATAGTGAGCTCTGTAAGGTTTTAGATTTAGATTTAGATTTACATCATTTAGCAGACGCTCTTATCCAGAGTGACTTAAAAATTGGTGCATTCAACTTATGATAGCCAGTGGGACAACCACCTTTTTTTTATGGGGGGTGGGGGAAGAAGGATTACTTTATACTATTCCAGGTATTCCTTAAAGAGGTAGGGTTTCAAGTGTCTCCGGAAGGTGGGCAGTGACTCCGCTGTCGTGGGGGAGCTTGTTCCACCATTGGGGTGCCAGTGCAGCGAATAGCTTTGACTGGGCTGAGCGGTAACTGTGCTTCCGTAGAGGTAGGGGAGCTAGCAGGCCAGAGGTGGATGAACGTAGTGCCCTCGTTTGGGTGTAGGGTCTGATCAGAGCCTGAAGGTAAGGAGGTGCCGTTCCCCTCACAGCTCCGTAGGCAAGCACCATGGTCTTGTAGTAGATGCAAGCCTCAACTGGAAGCCAGTGGAGTGTGCGGAGGAGCGGGGTGACATGAGAGAACTTGGGAAGGTTGAACACCAGATGGGCTGCAGCGTTCTGTATGAATTGTAGGGGTTTAATGGCACAGGCAGGGAGCCCAACCAACAGCGAGTTGCAGTGATCCAGACGGGAGATGACAAGTGCCTGGATTAGGACCTGTGCAGCTTTCTGTGTAAGGTAGGGTCGTACTCTGCGAATGTTGTAGAGCATGAACCTGCAGGATCGGGTCACCGCTTTGATGTTAGCGTAGAACGACAGGGTGTTGTCCAGGGTCACGCCAAGGCTCTTTGCACTCTGGGAGGAGGACACAATGGAGTTGTCAACCGTGATGGCGAGATCATGGAGCGGGCAGTCCTTCCCCGGGAGGAAGAGCAGCTCCGTCTTGCCGAGGTTCAGCTTGAGGTGGTGATCCGACATCCACACTGATACAGTGAGGGGAAAAAAGTATTTGATCCCCTGCTGATTTTGTACGTTTGCCCACTGACAAAGAAATTATCAGTCTATAATTTTAATGATAGGTTTATTTGAACAGTGAGAGACAGAATAACAACAAAAAAATCCAGAAAAACGCATGTCAAAAATGTTACAAATTGATTTGCATTTTAATTAGGGAAATAAGTATTTGACCCCCTCTCAATCAGAAAGATTTCTGGCTCCCAGGTGTCTTTTTATACAGGTAACGAGCTGAGATTAGGAGCACACTCTTAAAAGGAGTGCTCCTAAACTCAGCTTGTTACCTGTATAAAAGACACCTGTCCACAGAAGCAATCAATCAATCCGATTCCAAACTCCACCATGGCCAAGACCAAAGAGTTCTCCCAAGGATGTCAGGGACAAGATTGTAGACCTACACAAGGCTGGAATGGGCTACAAGACCATCGCCAAGCAGCTTGGTGAGAAGGTGACAGTTGGTGCGATTATTCGCAAATGGAAGAAACACAAAATAACTGTCAATCTCCCTCGGCCTGGGGCGCCATGCAAGATCTCACCTCGTGGAGTTGCAATGATCATGAGAACGGTGAGGAATCAGCCCAGAACTACACGGGAGGATCTTGTCAATGATCTCAAGGCAGCTGGGACCATAGTCACCAAGAAAACAATTGGTAACACATTACGCCGTGAAGGACTGAAATCCTGCAGCGCCCGCAAGGTCCCCCTGCTCAAGAAAGCACATATACAGGGCCGTCTGAAGTTTGCCAATGAACATCTGAATGATTCAGAAGAGAACTGGGTGAAAGTGTTGTGGTCAGATGAGACCAAAATCGAGCTCTTTGGCATCAACTCAACTCGCCGTGTTTGGAGGAGGAGGAATGCTGCCTATGACCCCAAGAACTCCATCCCCACCGTCAAACATGGAGGTGGAAACATTATGCTTTGGTGGTGTTTTTCTGCTAAGGGGACAGGACAACTTCACCGCATCAAAGGGAGGATGGACGGGGCCATGTACCGTCAAATCTTGGGTGAGAACCTCCTGCCCTCAGCCAGGGCATTGAAAATGGGTCGTGGATGGGTATTCCAGCATGACAATGACCCAAAACACATGGCCAAGGCAACAAAGGAGTGGCTCAAGAAAAAGCACATTAAGGTCCTGGAGTGGCCTAGCCAGTCTCCAGACCTTAATCCCATAGAAAATCTGTGGAGGGAGCTGAAGGTTCGAGTTGCCAAACGTCAGCCTGGAAACCTTAATGACTTGGAGAAGATCTGCAAAGAGGAGTGGAACAAAATCCCTCCTGAGATGTGTGCAAACCTGGTGGCCAACTACAAGAAAGGTCTGACCTCTGTGATTGCCAACAAGGGTTTTGCCACCAAGTACTAAGTCATGTTTTGCAGAGGGGTCAAATACTTATTTCCCTCATTAAAATGCAAATCAATTTATAACATTTTTGACATGCGTTTTTCTGGATTTTTTTGTTTTTATTCTGCCTCTCACTGTTCAAATAAACCTACCATTAAAATTATAGACTGATCATTTCTTTGTCAGTGGGCAAACGTACAAAATCAGCAGGGGATCAAATACTTTTTTCCCTCACTGTGTGTCTGCCAGACATGCAGAGATGCGATTCGCCATCTGGTTATCAAAAGGGGGAAAGGAGAAAATTAATTGTGTGTCGTCTGTGTAGCAATGATAGGAGAGACCATGTGAGGATATGACAGAGCCAAGTGACTTGGTGTATAGAGAGAATAGGAGAGGGCCTAGAACTGAGCCCTGGGGGACACCAGTGGTGAGAGCACGTGGTGCGGAGACAGATTCACGCCACCTGGTAGGAGCGACCTGTCAGGTAGGACGCAATCCAAGAGTGAGCAGCGCCGGAGATGTCCAACTCGGAGAGGGTGGAGAGGAGGATCTGATGGTTCACAGTATCAAATGCAGCGGATAGGTCTAGAAGGATAAGAGCAGAGGAGAGAGAGTTAGCTTTAGCAGTGCGGAGAGCCTCCGTGACACAGAGAAGAGCAGTCTCAGTTGAATGACCAGTCTTGAAACCTGACTGGTTTGGATCAAGAAGGTCATTCTGAGAGAGATAGCAGGAGAGTTGGCTAGAGACGGCACGCTCAAGAGTTTTGGAGAGAAAAGAAAGAAGCAATACTGGTCTGTAGTTGTTGACATCGGAGGGATCAAGTGTAGGTTTTTTGAGGAGGTTAAGTTAAGTTTTATTCTCTAGAGACTCATCTAGATGTATTCTCCAGCAATCTCTGGATATTGAAAAAAGAATATACTCTAGTACAGGGGCGGACTGGCCTTCTGGCATTTTGGGCACATTTCTGATGGGCTGGTCCATTTTTAGCCTGTCTAACTTGGGGTTTTTGCACAACATGATTATCTGGCTAATATTGGGGGCCTCAAGGAAAGATTTAGCTGGGTTGGGGGCTTCAAGGAATAAAATGGTCCGGTGTGTGTTAGAAATGCCAGAGCCGATTTCTGTTCCCAGTCCGCCCCTGCTATAGTGTAGTTTGCCCTCCCGTAGCTCCTTAAATTGGGAGACAGACTGGCATCTAGTCTGAGACAGTTGTTTAGCTGTCAGACACTCTGTCCTCTAGTCTCTTCATTAGAATAAACTCTTCTCCCAGTCCCCAAGCCTCTTTTATGCAAGTGCATGGCCAAACATTAATGATTAAAATACACGTTTTGTAATCCTATTCCCCATCGAAGGGACATTGATCCGTGCTCCAAGAGCCTATGTCTCCTCCCATGTGGAAAAATCTCATTACCAATCTCGCTGACTCGCAGGGAGCTGTTTACACGCCATAACAATTCTGCTGGAGTGGAACCAACAAGACAATTGCGCTGGGCCGTGTGGCCCGACAATATTGTATCTTCGCATCGCTCTCACTCTCTCGCTGCCTCTGCCCAACCCCCCCAACACACACACACACACACTTACACTGATCCACTCACTCACACGTTTAACCTCTTAAGTCATGTATCCTGCTGAAATATTTAAGGGCTCGTGTGAATGTGTCTTGATAGCTAGCACCACTCTCTTGCTACTCTCTTTTCCCATATTACAATATAATATATATATAGTATAATGCCTCTTTAAACGTGCTTGTTCCATTAACCTGAATTTAAGGCCACTATTATGGACTTCCTTTTTTCCACCGAGAAGGCCGCATCGCCGCACTTAGTCCATAATCCATTCAGTAGAGAATTTATAGTCGAGAAGTCATCGCTCAAAGAGAGGAAAGAAATCTGTATCTTTGCTCATCATCTCACCAGAAAATGATTGCTGCACGATCATTTGTGGCCGTAGGGAAAATTTGGATTCCGGCAAATCTGTGTTTGACTCTTTCATTTTAAACGGTCATTCTTCTGTTTCCAATGAGGGGAAAGATAAAGGAGAAATAAACGTCAGCTGACAAGGAATCTTGCACACACACACACACACACACACACACACACAGGCTAGCTGATGTTTTTCACTACTGGTACGAATGGCAAGGGTCATACAGTATGTCTCACCGCTCGCTGCCTGAGGTGTGTTTAGGTTTATTTCCAAAGTGAGGATACCGATATAATGTAATGACACGTGTTCAGGCAGTCGAGTGGCACTAGACTGACAATGGATTCCTCCCTCTCTCACCATGCTGGTGATTTCACCCTTGGCGGACGCTCAGGCGCCAAACGCCCACGGTCTCTCTACCCACCTCTGTGTATTTCGTGATAAATAAGACCCTGCTCTCCGGCAATCCTTGAGCACCAAGGGTAAACTCATCTGTGTCAGTTAGCGAGTGTCATCATTCAGCGCAACAATACAAAAGATGCTCCTGATTGGGTGACAGAATACTTGGAGCAGACATATCGCCAACAGATAGCCTCCTTTATTTTCAAGGGTGAAAAATACAGTTGTATTACTCTGAGGGACAGGAACGGCACATGCCAGGTGTGTAATATTCTTCTCATGCCAACTCCATTAGTTAGAATGAAGGCGTCATTGCAATTTTTAGAAAGCAGAGCTTTTTAAAAATGTCTCACATGGTAGGTGCCACAAAAGGCTCTCAAGTGTATAGAGCTTAGCAACTGCATTCAGGTCCAGACCACCTGGCAATCGAGGAGGCTGATACCTGAGATCATAACTAACACACACAGCACAACAACAAGGTTTTAACAAGAACCGTGAATGGATGGAGCATTATAAGTGACACAAATGCAAAGTTGAGTGAAATCGGAAGTGTGTTAACTTGGTCTCATGCAACTTTTATACTCCAAATACTGTTGTGTTGAGCTAACTGAAGATACTTGTATAGTCAGAAGATTTAATTTCATGCCACCTGGAAATACAGGGGGTGAATAATTGATCGTAACAAAATACTCAAACATTGTTAGCAGTAAAACAACTTATTTGAACAAATGACATGCCTATATCAGCACAAGCAGTGTGGTGTAGGTGAAACGGAGTCTTGAAGAAACAGAACACTTTATGTTGTAGGACCCCATATCACTTCATATGACCTTGAGCACCCCATAGTCTTTCTCCTACGGAGCCTCAACTTTTGTCTATGAAATTCAAATGGCGCAACATTGCCTCCTTGTCTCGGCTGTTTCTTTTCCCTCTGGAATATGACAGCTCTGAAAATAAAACTTATATCAGAAGAGAAAGATAAAGGACAACATGAAAGGGGCAAACAATCCCTTGAAAGTGCTCTGATGTTTCAGTAGTCGTTCAATGAAACCAGGAAGAGAATGTGCCACCTTATGAAAGGGTGTCCCTCTTTTCTTGTGGATAAATATACAAGTGAGTTGGAAAGGAAAAAAATGGTGCTTCTGATCATGGCAAAGTTGTACAGGAGTTATGCTAATGACAGGCATATACCTGTTGGCTAGACACCAAACGGAAGGCTAACATGCAGCTTAACGCTATTCTCTGAAGGCACATTAGTGAGGACTCTATTAATTAAAAGGTGTAGTTTAGATATCATGTCAAGGATTGGAGATAGAAGTTAATTTATGAGTTATGAAAGACTGAATCCCTTGAGGAAGCAGCGCTTTTCTGATAAGGCTGTCAAGAAAATGGTACATTGGACCACTCTCCTAAACTGTATCTACAAACACCATTTTGTTATTTTTATCTTGGCAATGAACTTGCCAACATACTTTATAATGACCCAGCTCAATACTCCTCAGTCTCCCTGTGTACTAACAACCAGCAGCCATGCCAGAAACATTGTAATATGAAATTAATTGGGAGAAATCGTTGACGCCGGTGATCTGGTGGCCATGGGAACCGGTGCTGTGCCTCGAGCTTGGTCGCTATCATCGTCAGATGTACTAGTGTGTCCATCGCCAGGGGCGACAGAGAGGTGTCATCTGAGCTTTTTGAGGTCAAGAGCCTCTGTCTTATTAATACTACAGCTAGGGAGAGAGGTAAATCATTGGATCGTAGTTTTCTGTGTAATTATATAGAGGAAGCTAGTCCGGCGGAGGACCCTGGCGTGAGAGACTGACTCACCTTGGATGACAAGCTGGAGCGACAACTACAGTGAAACTTGTGTACAGCAGCAGAACATCTGATCATATGCTTGTTAAGCACAAACTGGTTGCATGTATAGAGCTCTTCAACGTCTCTCTTGCTCACCACCTGAGTAGATGGCACTTTTAGGTTGAAGGCCTCAGATCCTTCCGAGCATTGTAAACAGTAGGAAGAGGTTGAATGTTTAAGGCCACAGCTCTGTTTTAAAGTGGACTAAATAAACAACAGTCTTTGCCCCAACATGGTCCTCCAATCGTCGTCAGACTTCCATTCAAAGCTAACTCTTCTTGTTTCACCAACCCTTTCACCATCTTAGGTACTGGCTTGGTAATTAGAATTTGAGAACTTTTTCAATAACGGCCCTCAATCCCAAAAATTGGTATGGTCAAGGGCGTCCATTTGTTGCTACTGGATTTGTCCATAGTGTACCCTTCACTACCTCCAGACCGTATCGATTCCTCCCACTCCTCCTTCCGCTCTGCACTCTAGCCCTGAAAGGC
Organism: Coregonus lavaretus; assembly: GCF_964263955.1. Lineage (NCBI taxonomy): Eukaryota > Metazoa > Chordata > Actinopteri > Salmoniformes > Salmonidae > Coregonus > Coregonus lavaretus. The sequence continues at coordinate 6,553,599 of NC_140021.1, forward strand.
CAACGCCGGCACACAAATGGACTAATGAGTTCTGCCAATGAGAAGCTGAAGCCCTATGTGCTAGGCACTTCAACGTTGCCATGGCAGAGCGCGTTCTCCAGGCTTTAATGGAAGTGGGGAAGGGAGGCCAGGGACAAAGTGGCCCCTCCCCTTGTTCTCTTCTCCACTCAGGATCAGTGTGCCTGGGGTCTCTATGACCCCCCCCCCCCCCCCCCCCCCCCCCTCCAAAATCCTTCACTCTCCCCATCATCTAGGCTTTTAGGGCATGACGGGGGATGTTAGCAACTGAACCTTCAGTAAGGAAATGCAGGGTTTCTGAAAAATATATAAATAGAGGTAATGGAGCTGTGTACATTAGTGACACTTGAGACTTTGAGATTTGCCACAGTGCTATTTGGGCATACTGCACTTAGTGAGGAGAATTTCAATGAGAATTCTGATTGTTGGTGGGCCGTACATTCTACTACACACTCTATCTCCCTGTTAGTTTTGTACATCACTCTTATTTAGTTTTGTACATCACTCTCATTTTTTTTAGAAAGAAACAACAATCAGCATATACAGTAACTACTGTAGAGAGAGATCTAGACTTGCATCTCAGCTCCAGAATACCAGTCTGTGTAGATGATGAACACCTAGTAGATGAACCAGAGCAACGGACGGGGGCCTTTTGCAGTTAAACAAACACCACACTCCACTTTTTGTCCATTTTTTAAAAAGTGTTGAAAGGCCCTTTAAATGAGCTGAGAGAGCGCCAGGGTCTTTCAGTGCTTTGTCCACAGAGAGGACCCATAGAAATAGAATGAATAGAACAGGCTTGGAACCTCTAACCATGGCAACTTGAATGGGGATGCCTTTTCTATTCATTCTATTTCTATGACTGAGTCGCTATTCGGCATGGGTTGCCAGAATGGGAGAGGTTCTCTTAATGTCACGTTGTGGTTATTCATGAACTGTTGTTCTGACTGAGGCGGACATCTTCTCTTCCCTTCTACCTTCCTTTGTCATGGTCTTGTTATGACGGATACAGGCTGTGTTAAAGTATCAGCAAACCTTGAGTCAGTGTCGCCGTAATCACAGCAGTGGTAGACCATCATGAAGGCTTGGATACAGTAATTAACGTACAGTATGTGCTGTGTTCGACGTGTTGAGGTCATATTTCCTGTCTCTGAATCCAACAGCTGGCCAGGTTATCTTCTACAAACACGTAGCCTGCTGATTAGGCCATACGTAAATCATTGAAAGCAGCACCTATTTTACTGTATCGAACCTCCAACTGTCAAATGTGTTCATGACATGGCCGTTCAGAAACTGTGTGTACTGGATTACCTCACCTAATGACCTGCCCTGTCTAATTCATATTTAAGACATAAATAACTGTCCGAATTTAGCGGTGCAACTCACGCTCATTTAATACTCAGTTTGAATCGGTGGCATCTTAAATACACTTGATTTCTAGTCAAGTTTATTCATGTCATCTATAGGTATTAATGTGTTCAGTAGAGGTTTCACTGACTAACCCCCCCCCCCCCCCCCCAGGCTCGGCCTTCATGATGGTCAACACCAGCGGACGTTCCTCGGGCCAGAAGGCCCAGCTGCTCATGCCCCAGCTCAAAGAGAACGACACCCACTGCCTCATCTTCCAGTACTACGTGGCGGGCCAGCGCGAGGGTGCCAACCCGGGCCAGCTCAACATCTACGTCAAGGAGAACAACAGTCCGCTGGGCATCCCCGTGTGGAACGCCTCGAGGCCCGCCTACCCCACCTGGCGCCAGGTGGAACTGGCTGTCAGCACCTTCTGGCCTAACTTCTACCAGGTGAGATGGGATTGGGGTTAGTAAAATGGGGCTAGGGCCGGGGCTAGGGATAGAGAGGGGCTATAAAAGGGGCACATAGAACAGGGGGTAGGGTTGTCTTTAAGGGCCCTACTGTTCAGGAAATGTAAGGTTTTGTCAAAGTCCTGTTGTACTGTGGCCAGTTAGGAAACAGTAGAGTGTTGTTTTGCTCTGGGGGGGCTGTACATCCAGACTGATGTAGCGGTAACATGGGTGGAGATGAGAACCCATCAGACCCCAGACATGTCCCAGCAAGAGATCCATCTTTAAACACCCTTCATTAGCATGGCATAATAATATTCAACTCTGTCAGTGTCCATGTTTTGTCAGTGCAGCTCTATGGCAGTACAGTAGATACAATCTCCCAAGGTCTCTGGAGGTCAAACCACTTTCTAGCATCACTCTCCAATATTTTCTCGTGCCGTCAGGCTGCGGCACTGTGGATTTCCAGCCCAGGAAATTTACGCTCACGCCAAATGTTTGGTTTCCTCCCACACAGGGTCACAGACACACACACACACACACACACACAGGGTCAGCGTTGCCAGTGTGTGCTGAGCGACCCGGCATGTAAGCCAGTCAATATGTCATCTGCCCCACGGATGACCCTCAGATTGAAGACTGGTGGTGTGTATGTGGAGGGGGGTTGGGGACGCGCCATCCTCCCACTAACACACAGTGTTCGCTGTTAGACACGTTTTGTCACACAATGTAAACACACACGCCTGTGAGGTTTTCCTTAGAGAGACTGGTGGTAAAGAGTGATAAATACATCTCCACGTTCCCCAGAGAAATCACCTCCATCTGTTTCACAGAGGCACTAGGCAGAAGGAGCATCTCTCTCTCTCTCTCTCTCTCTCTCTCTCTCTCTCTCTCTTCTGCCATCCCGAGAAACGAAACTGAGCATAATTTGCGAGGAATGCAAAATTGTGACTTCTTGTTACCCCCTGAGATCAACACTGGAAAAGTGTCATCTTCAAAAGCTCAATACACAATTAGCAATGTAGCAAGTAATTAAGGGGTTTCTGTAATTGCATAGTATATTTAACTGTTTGTTAAAATGAAAACCACCTGGGATACAGAACTTACTTTGTCTCTTATTTTGTAATTACAGCGTATGGTTTTCTCTTCCCTCTGTTTACAATGCAAGTCCATCAGCACAGGTCTTGTTCCATAGCAATGTTTGGGTCGCTCTTGAGAAACTTTAAATTGATTACGCCTTGCATTTCGAATATGGTAATTTTCTTCCCCAGCCCGGCACACTCTGAACTTGATCCTGACATTTTGCATTGTTCATCTCCGCCTGCTCTGTTATTCCAATTCCATTTTTAGACACAATCACAATTACCAGGTGAACTGTAAAGGAACACAGCATAACTATTTAATGAGGGAGGGATGAGAGGGAGGGAGGGTGGGAGAGAGAGCCGGGAGGGTGAGCGAGCCGGGAGGGTGAGCGAGCCGGGAGGGTGAGCGAGCCGGGAGGGTGAGCGAGCCGGGAGGGTGAGCGAGCCGGGAGGGTGAGAGAGCCGGGAGGGTGAGCCAGGAGGGTAATCTCTTCTACGTCTGTTATTATGCATGAGATCAGCCTTTTGTTCTTAGGAAGTTTCAAAAACTTAGTGACAAGACATTTAGTAAAAGATGTGGAGAATCTGAAGTTCCACTAAAGTGAAGTAAAGTAATATACAGAAATACACAAACACCAGAGGACCACTACTCACTTTAGATTACGCATTATACAAAAGAAAAGCAAACCTAGTTCTCCAGCACCCGCTAACCACATGAACGTTGTCATGGCTAATTGAGCTCATTAACGAGGTGCAGCTAATGAAGGAGCTGAACCAAAACACATGAGGAGGGCGGGGAGGAGGAGGGATGTTTGGGGGTCCGACGGGGTCGAGCAGGTTGCTTAGCATCACCACGGCGACAAACATTAACAACCTGTGGTTTAATCACCTCTGCGTCACGTCGTGACATTTCGCACGCTGGTGTTTACTTTTCATTTCCTTTTTGAAAATTAGGCGGTCGTAAAGGCGTAATTAGCGGCCGAGGCGTCTGCCATCGCTCAAAAGGAAGCGAGAGAGAGAGGGAGGGGGGAGAAGGACGGAAGTCTAAAACCCATTTGAATGGTTTTTAATAAAGGCATCTCGTTTGACCTCAGCTCCACAATGTTGTGGCTAATCACTCTCCTTTTGATCCTCTCTGGTTACAGTGCATTGGGACTGGTGTGGTTGGGTCCTCCTTGGTTACACACACAGGAAAGGCCATTTTTAAGCAGGTTCCATTGGACTAGGTATGGTCCCTCAACAATACATCCTACTTCAGCTAATGTGGTAGGCTTGAGGAGTGGAGTAAAGATCATTTAGACATCCAGTTCTGGGCTTTGGGCATCAGACTGGTATGAGGGATGCATGCACACAGTTATGGTCTGTATCCTAAATGGCACCCTATTCCCTATATAGTGCACTACTTTTGACAAGGGCCCTATATAGGGAATAGGGTGCTGTCTACCTCACCGTGAGGGCGGCAGGTAGCTTAGTGTTCAAGAGCGTAGTGCCAGTAACCGAAAGGTCGCTGGTTCTAATCCCCGAGCCGACTAGGTGAAAAATCTGTCTGTGCCCTTGAGCAAGGCACTTAACCCTAATAGCTCCTGCAAGTCGCTCTGGATAAGAGCGTCTGCTAAATGACTAAAATGTAATGTAAAGTATTGAAGGAGTTTGAACAGAATCATGGGTAGAATGGGAGCAGGAAGTAAAGCGTGGCCTATAGCGTTGCTATCTCCTCTAAGTTGATTTGTGTCCTTGGGATGTAATCTGTTTAGATTTCTAATACATCACAAATCAAATTGTATTTGTCAAGTGCTTCATTAACAACAGGTGATGCTTACTTATGGGTCCTTTTCCAACAATGCAGAGATAAAGAGAAAATACTAATAATAGAAATAGTGACACGAGGAATAAATCCACAGTGAATAATGAATAACAAGGAATGTAAGCAGAAATCCTCTGAAGTGGGCCGCAAGGTCAGGAGTGTGAGAACCTGATTCGGCCCTCTCGATCCGTCACCGTGGTAACGCAACAGCGCTGACGCGGCACATTAAAGTGCCTTTGGAAAGTATTCAGACCCCTTCCCTTTTTCCACATTTTGTTACATTACAGCCTTATTCTAAAATGGATAAAATTATTATAAAATAAAATCCTCAGCAGTCTACACACAATACTCCATAATGGCAAAGCGAAAACAGGTTTTTAGACTAGTCAGGATCGAGGCAAAGATGAACGGAGTAATGTACAGAGGGATCCTTGATGAAATCCTGCTCCAGAGCGCTCAGGACCTCAGACTGGGGCGAAGGTTCACCTTCCAACAGGACAATGACCCTAAGCAAACAGCCAAGACAACGCAGGAGTGACTTCGGGGCAAGTCTCTGAATGTCCTTGAGTGGCCCAGCCAGAGCCCGGACTTGAACCCGATCGATCATCTCTGGAGAGAACAGAAAATAGCTGTGCAACAACACTCCCCATCCAACCTGACAGAGCTTGAGAGGATCTTCAGAGAAGAATGGGAGAAACTCCCCAAATACAGGTATTTTAAGCTTGTAGCGTCATACCCAAGAAGACTCGAGGCTGTAATCGCTGCCAAAGGTGCTTCAACAAAGTACTGAGGAATAGTTCAGTTTTTAATCTTTAATAAATTAGCAAAAACTTATAAAAACCTTTACTTTGTCATTATGAGGTATTGTGTGTAGATTGATGAGGGGAGAAAAAAAAAATCAATTTTAGAATAAGGCTGTAATGTAACAAATTGGAAAATAGTCAAGGGGTCTGAATACTTTCCGAAGGCACTGTATATTCCCTCGCAGGTGCAGCCGTTAAGAAAGAACACAGATACAGACAACCTGACTCCAGACAGACTCTATACCACTACCCTCCCCCCTCCTACATGTACTCCTGAGTGGCGCAGTGGTCTAAGGCACTGCATCGCAGTGCTAACTGTGCCACTAGAGATCCTGGTTCGAATCCAGGCTCTGTCGCAGCCGGCCGCGACCGGGAGACTCATGGGCGGCGCACAATTGGCCCAGCGTCGTCCAGGATGGGGGAGGGAATGGCCGGCAGGGATGTAGCTCAGTTGATAGAGCATGGCGTTTGCAACGCCAGGGTTGTGGGTTCAATTCCCACGGGGGGCCAGTATAAAAAAAATATGTATTCACTAACTGTAAGTCGCTCTGGATAAGAGCGTCTGCTAAATGACTAAAATGTAAATGTAAATGTCCTACCCCTGGGAAATGGAGGAGCAGACATCACTCTACTGGGAAATGGAGTAGCAGACATCACTCTACTGGGAAATGGAGGAGCAGACATCACTCTACTGGGAAATGGAGGAGCAGACATCACTACTGGGAAATGGAGGAGCAGACATCAGTCTACTGGGAAATGGAGGAGCAGACATCACTCTACTGGGAAATGGAGGAGCAGACGTCAGTCTACTGGGAAATGGAGGAGCAGACATCACTCTACTGGGAAATGGAGGAGCAGACATCACTACTGGGAAATGGAGGAGCAGACATCACTCTACTGGGAAATGTTTACTTTTACTTTCAAATGGTTAAGGTTGTATCTTTATGATGAGTGCATCCTCAAACTCTTTCTCACACCAGCAGTGAAAACATGGTTGAATTCCATTCAGACTGAAACAACACCGATAAAGAAGATCCTATAAAGAGGAGGAACTGGGAATCCAACCCATAGAACTTGCCTCATAGCTAACGCATGCTCTCTGGAAGCCATGATTCAGGAATATAAATAGACCCAGTCATCATAGACGCAGGCCAAGGAAAAGATCCATGTAACAGTAACCCAATCCTCTCTCCCCAGCCCCTTAACTCATGCCCCATGTTTGGAGCCTTAGCGCCTCGGCTCCTTAAACTGTTCCAGCTGCCAGCTTCTCCCTCACTCAACATACAGTGAATGGAAGCACAGGAGCCATCTCTGACTATTTTCTGTGCACTTGCACGTTCCGTCTCCAACCAATGCTTACACCCATCCAATGCTTTTAAATCCGTGATGGGGACTGTGTAGAGCACTGGGAGGTTAGGAGCCTTCTCTATGGCCAGCTTTCTAGATCACAGTAAGTGCACTAGGGATGCTCTTTATGTTTGTGCCAACTGCCAACCTCTCACCCCCCACTCTTTCTCTCCTCCCCTCTGCAGATTGTCTTTGAGGCGGTGAGCACAGGACAACGAGGCCTACTGGCCATCAAGGGCATCATCTTGCAAGGCCACCAGTGCAGTAAGTCTCCGCTGCTACACACACACACACAGGGGGCCAGTATGAAAAATGTATGTACTCACTAAATGTAAGTCGCTTTGGATAAGAGCGTCTGCTAAATGACTTAAATGTAAATGTAGTCCTGTCCCATGTCACTGAGTTGTCACTCTTCAGCCCCCCCACCCCCCACCCCACAGCTCATCCTGTGACATGAATGAAGCCAGAATATACTACACAGCCAGTGAGACAAAGGCAAAAAAAAGGGGAGGGGAGCAAGCTTCCTGTCATTCTTCTCCTCCCCAGGAAAGACCCCCTGATACACAATCCTCCCCCAGATTTGTGAAATTCCGTGTGAGTAAGCTAGGCTAATTGCCTCTGATAGAACGCCCAGATCTGCTTAGCCATGTAGGCAGGTGCCGAGGAACACCACTCCACAAAGAATGTGTGATGATTCAGAGTGTGTAGATACGGCCCTCACACCGCGCACATTATGTTGACTGAAGATATAAACACGAGGAAACATCTCACATTTTTCTTCATCACATTTCAGTTTTGTTTAGTTGTGTTTTATTAACAACGTCACTGGGTAGAGTGGTGTGTGACTTTCCAAGGGCACTCAACCGATTACAAAGAGAGGTACTTAGCCTCATGAGAACGTTGACTTCTTTTTGAGTTTGGTCCTGGTCCACATTTTGTTTTCCAGGTGAAGCAAGGCAATACCATTAGCCCTCAGCTCCAAAGACTGGGGGAGTGCTGAGCTGGAAGATATCAGGGCTGCCGCGTTACTTCACAAGAGCTGTTTTAATTGCCTACCTGCAGAGTTCCGTGGCGTGTACTGTAGTGTACCTCGTCTCAGATATCAGAATCAAGGTCGTAGCCCGCCAGGGCCCGCCCACACGGAGAGACAAGGGGGAGCTAATTAAAAAGTCCTTTCCATAATTTGATTAGCATGGACTTTCATCCCTGCGTTAGTGAGGTGGTGATCCAACTTCCATTAGACATTCAAATTGAGTCAGATTGCCCAGCTATGTCGGCTTTGTTGTTAGTTCAGCTGCTGGACTATTAAGGGGACAACCCCCCTTCACACACACAAACACACCGTATCAACAAGGCTACAAGGAAGCATGTATTGATCTCTGTAATGGGAATTTCAAGATGGAAAAAGAAAGGAGAGAAGTCATTGATGAAGTCAATCAAAATCAATCCAGTTTAATTATAAGTTGCAACAGGGAGACACGTCCAGCACAGAAGCAGAGAAAATGTCTAACTGGCCTTCACTAAGCAGGCTGTTACGTTCTAATCTCACAGTACCAATGTTCTGGAAACAGCCGCTGAGAGGCTTGTAGGAACTCACAACATCAGCTGCTACAGAATCAGCCGCGTTTCACAGAATACAATAACAATCAGGGTCCTTGTACCTCCAGTCTGGCGTCAATCACTGTCAACAGATATGAGCGCATTCCATAACATTCAGTAACAAATCGTGACCATCAACCCATACACAAATGAGTGTCACAAATAGAACACTGGAAATAAATTGTATTACAGAAAGGGAAAACATATAAATATGCTAAGCATTGTTAATTACTCTAAACTGAATATGAACTTTATTAATCTTACATTACCCCATTACACCGCAAAAACGCAGGGATCTCTGAACACAGGGGCGAGACATTTTTGGTTTTGGCCACGTTATATGGCCCTGTTTTGATCTGCTACCTGACCCCTACCCCCCCACCCCACTCGCCTTTCCCCCGCTATTGTTGCGTCTGTGAAAACTTTCTTCTAATATCCTTGAACTCTGGAGAGATTCGACAGGTTTGTACTTCCCCCGGCTACAATATTTTCACCATGGCTTGTTTCCCTGCCTTCTGACCTCCTCCTCACCACTGTAATATCCTGATTGAAAATGCTGTCCCAGAGACTCCTCCTGGGAAGAAGGTAAAAAAAAAAAGTATGGAATCCATTTTGTGATTGAATCTCGTCAGATTTCTCCCCGCGTGGCTCAAGAGATCAGACCAAGGTTAGGCCAACGTCGACAGAGAAGAAATGTGATTTGTTTTTGGTGGGATTAAAGGATAATAGGCCGTTTAGTATGACTTGCGGCAGATGCCATATACAAGCCCGGCCTACTGGATAGATTGAGAAATGGAAATTCTGAAGAAAAAAACGACTCAATTTAACCACGGTATGCTCAATATGAATGGAATGAAAATGTTAGACTCAAACTAAATTCAACTGATAGTGGATGAGACAATAATACATGCATATACTGTATTTAGCATGCTTAATATGGCTTTGGTTATTCATGTATGTATATCTCTTTTGCAGTGAACACCCCACACTTCCTCCACATCAAAGGTGTAGAGGTCAACGCCAGGCAGACCGCCACTTTCCAGTGCACAGTCAACGGTCGACCACAAGTCAGCCACAACCTCTGGTTACAGGCGAGTCCATTTTGACCTTAAACAGTCCTATGGGGTCATTTTAGATCCTTAGTGCCACAGTGTTGGTGTCACATGAAGGCAAACTGCCATTACCAGACTCATTGTGTATGGCACATCTTCTTGAACCTTGGTTGACCTCTGGACCTGAAATGAGAGGCTCTGTGTTTTCCACCTTTCTCCATGACATTACTGTGGAGCGGAAAGATCCAGACCTCTACCTACCTAATGAGGGCCCTAATCTGAACAGACCTCTACCTACCTAAATGAGGGTCCTACTCTGAACAGACCTCTACCTAGCTAATGAGAGCATATCAGTGTGTTATCGGTAGGTTGACAGTGTGTGAGGTAGATCAGTGTGTTATCCGTAGGTTGACAGTGTGTGAGGTAGATCAGTGTGTTATACGTAGGTTGACAGTGTGTGAGGTAGATCAGTGTGTTTCCGTAGGTTGACAGTGTGTGAGGTAGATCACTGTGTTATCCGTAGGTTGACAGTGTGTGGGGTAGATCAGTGTGTTATCCGTAGGTTGACAGTGTGTGAGGTAGATCAGTGTGTTTCCGTAGGTTGACAGTGTGTGAGGTAGATCAGTGTGTTATCCGTAGGTTGACAGTGTGTGAGGTAGATCAGTGTGTTATCCGTAGGTTGACAGTGTGTGAGGTAGATCAGTGTGTTATCCGTAGGTTGACAGTGTGTGAGGTAGATCAGTGTGTTATCCGTAGGTTGACAGTGTGTGAGGTAGATCAGTGTGTTATCCGTAGGTTGACAGTGTATGAGGTAGATCAGTGTGTTATCCGTAGGTTGACAGTGTGTGAGGTAGATCAGTGTGTTATCCGTTAACTAATGCCTTTCATCCTCGTTAAGGCTGGAGATGAAACACTAAGCATTAAGTGAAATCCCCCCTGGTGACAGTAATGAAGAAATATTCCTGACAAACAAATGGCCCCCATCTGGCATGGGTGTGTGTGTGTGTGGTTTTGTCGGCCGTTGTGTGTGTGTGGTTTTGTCGGCCTGTGTGTGTGTGTGTGTGTGTGTGTGGTTTTGTCGGCCTGTGTGTGTGTGTGGTTTTGTCGGCCTGTGTGTGTGTGTGGTTTTGTCGGCCTGTGTGTGTGTGTGGTTTTGTCGGCCTGTGTGTGTATGTGGTTTTGTCGGCCTGTGTGTGTGTGTGTGTGTGGTTTTGTCGGCCTGTGTGTGTGGTTTTGTCGGCCTGTGTGTGTGTGTGGTTTTGTCGCCTGTGTGTGGTTTTGTCGCCTGTGTGTGGTTTTGTCGCCTGTGTGTGGTTTTGTCGGCCTGTGTGTGTGTGTGTGGTTTTGTCGGCCTGTGTGTGTGTGTGTGTGGTTTTGTCGGCCTGTGTGTGTGTGTGTGTGGTTTTGTCGGCCTGTGTGTGTGTGTGGTTTTGTCTGTGTGTGTGTGGTTTTGTCGGCCTGTGTGTGTGTGTGTGTGTGTGGTTTTGTCGGCCTGTGTGTGTGTGGTTTTTTCGGCCTGTGTGTGGTTTTGTCGGCCTGTGTGTGTGGTTTTGTCGGCCTGTGTGTGTGTGTGTGGTTTTGTCGGCATGTGTGTGTGTGTGTGGTTTTGTCGGCCTGTGTGTGTGTGTGGTTTTGTCGGCCTGTGTGTGTGTGTGTGTGGTTTTGTCGGTGTGTGTGTGTGTGTGTGTGGTTTTGTCGGTGTGTGTGTGTGTGTGTGGTTTTGTCGGCCTGTGTGTGTGTGTGGTTTTGTCGGCCTGTGTGTGTGTGGTTTTGTCGGCCTGTGTGTGTGTGTGTGTGTGGTTTTGTCGGTGTGTGTGTGTGTGTGTGTGTGTGTGGTTTTGTCGGCCTGTGTGTGTGTGGTTTTGTCGGCCTGTGTGTGGTTTTTTCGGTGTGTGTGTGTGGTTTTGTCGGCCTGTGTGTGTGTGTGGTTTTGTCGGCCTGTGTGTGTGTGTGTGGTTTTGTCGGCCTGTGTGTGTGTGTGTGTGTGTGGTTTTGTCGGTGTGTGTGTGTGTGGTTTTGTCGGCCTGTGTGTGTGTGTGGTTTTGTCGGCCTGTGTGTGGTTATGTCGGTGTGTGTGTGTGGTTTTGTCGGCCTGTGTGTGTGTGTGTGGTTTTGTCGGTGTGTGTGTGTGTGTGTGGTTTTGTCGGCCTGTGTGTGTGTGTGGTTTTGTCGGCCTGTGTGTGTGTGTGGTTTTGTCGGCCTGTGTGTGTGTGTGTGTGGTGACGGCTGTGAGGAAGCCGGGGCGCAGAGAGAAGACCATACAGAGCGGCTCTCGCTGACAGGATCCTCTGTCCCTCTCTCTCACCAAACAGACCAGCAGACAAACACAGCTGACACACCTCTCATGGTATTGCCCTAAGCTGTGTTTGACCCCCTCTTCCAGTTTCATGCGTCACAAGAAAACAACAGGAGGATATCTCCCCTAACATAAAGAAAACAACAGGAGGATATCTCCCCTAACATAAAGAAAACACCAGGAGGATATCTCCCCTAACATAAAGAAAACACCAGGAGGATATCTCCCCTAACATAAAGAAAACACTAGGAGGATATCTCCCCTAACATAAAGAAAACACCAGGAGGATATCTCCCATAACATAAAGACCAGGAGGATATCTCCCCCAACATAAAGAAAACACCAGGAGGATATCTCCCCTAACATAAAGACCAGGAGGATATCTCCCCTAACATAAAGAAAACACCAGGAGGATATCTCCCCTAACATAAAGACCAGGAGGATATCTCCCCTAACATAAAGACCAGGAGGATATCTCCCCTAACATAAAGAAAACACCAGGAGGATATCTCCCCTAACATAAAGACCAGGAGGATATCTCCCCTAACATAAAGACCAGGAGGATATCTCCCCTAACATAAAGAAAACACCAGGAGGATATCTCCCCTAACATAAAGACCAGGAGGATATCTCCCCTAACATAAAGAAAACACCAGGAGGATATCTCCCCTAACATAAAGACCAGGAGGATATCTGTCTGGTCTGTCGTTCTCTCTCCCATCTAAAGTATTGGACCGTTAACGGTTCAGATTGACCTCTCTGTGACCCTCTGCACCGATGCCTTTTCCCAGGTGGGCTAGACTAGCGTTGCCTGCCAGGCAGCCCCGTACTCCTCTCCCGTACATAAACACACCAGCGGAATGTGTAAACCTGCTGATTAGCACAGGGAGAACGGCAGCCATGGTGTTAGACCCCATAGCCCGCAGGCACTCTTCACTAGGTCTACAGTATACTGCTTCAATCTGCAGTACAATCTACTGTCCTCTAGTCTACACCATACTGGCAGTGTTGAGTTCATAAACAAAGTTTAACAAGAGTCAGTGCAAAATACTAAATTTGTCATCTGTCGAATGAGAGGAACCAGTTTGGATGGGGAAGGTGTTTGTAATGTACATTTACATGACCGTGTGTTGCTGTGTATTTTCCTACCAGGGTATCGGAGGGAGACAGGCCCCGATGAGAGCGACCAAGCCGGTGAACTCCCGCCGCTACATCGCCACGTTCGACGTGGAGAACACCACTAAGGAAGACTCTGGACGCTACCGCTGCATTGTCCACTCAAACAAGGGCGTGGGCGTGTCCAGTTATGCCGACCTGACTGTCAAACGTAAGTCACGTTCTGCTTGTGCCTCTTAATATTGACCTGCCAAAAAGACAGGTAAAGTTTCCTACACAAATAGGTGTTACGTCAGAGACTACTGAGGCAGTATACACTGTACAGGATACTGTGCATGTTAGGGTTACACCTATGCATACAGTATCTATGTTTAAGAGCCAAAGAGTTATGAAATAACTTTTCACATTGACTTTTAATCAACTATAATAGATATTTAATTTAGTTAATTTCTTTAACCACTCCCAAATTAAGCATGCTCGCAATCACAAGCCAGTCTGTCATTATATCCAGGAGTGGGCCTCCCTCTCTCTAATCTCCATTGCTCAGGTTCAGCCTCAGTGATTGGCCTCTATTGTACTCTAAATGTCTCTCTCAGCCAGCTCAGTGTGAGGGATAGCTATAATCCTGGACTGCCAGATAGAGACCTGTCAATCACTCTCAAATAGCCCTGCGTGTTTCCACCAGCACACTCTGTCTCTGTGTGCAGCAGGCTCCGGCGGCGGCCTCACTGACAATGTGTCAGAGGTGTGTGTGTGTGTGTGTGTGTGTGTGTGCATGTTCTACTTTTTATTAGGTACACCACCCCGTTCACGAAAATGGTTAGCTCCTACAGACTATATAAAGCAGGCAGACAGGCATCGAGACATTCAGTTACTGTTCGATTGAACGTTAGAATGGGCAAAACGAGTGACCTGAGTGACTTTGAGCGTGGTATGATCGTCGGTGCCAGGCGCTCCGGTTCCAGTATCTCGGAAATGGCCGGCCAGTGTCTCACTCACGACATGTGTAGGGTTTACCTAGAATGGTGCGACAAACAAAAAACATCCAGTCAGCGGCAGTTCTGTGGGCGAAAACAGTTATTTGATGAGAGAGGTCGAAGGAGAATGGCAAGAATCGTGCAAGCTAACAGGCGGGCCACAAACAGGCAAATAATGGCGCAGAACGGCAACTCGTAATGCACAACTCGTCGGTCCTTGTCACGGATGGGCTATTGCAGCAGACGACCATACCGGGTTCCACTCCTATCAGCGTCTCCAGTGGGCACACGATCACCAACACTGGACAATTAAGGAGTGGAAAAACATTGCCTGGTCTGACGAATCCCATTCCCTGTTACGTCATGCTGATGGCAGAGTCAGGATTTGGCATAAGCAGCATGAGTATATGGCCCCATCCTGTCTGGTGTCAACGATACAGGCTGGTGGCAGTGGTGTAATGGTGTTAGGTCTCTTGATACCAATTGAGCAACGCCTCCATTCCCCGATGAATTCAGGCTGTTCTGGAGGCAAAGGGGGGATCTGACCAGGTACTAGATGGGTGTACCTAATAAACTGGCCTGTCAATGCAAATGAGCCTTGGCACGTTGCTGTGCCATAGTAAATCTGGTTGTGTAGAGGAACGTACGATGGCCGCTCTTCTCACATCCCTAACAAATACAAACCCAGCTGTGGGCATATAGGACTGAGCCTGAGGTTAACAAGGCTGACCTGAGGCATGTAGAGGAATGGCTGGGGTTATAAATCATTCACATTGTATTGTTAAACGCCCACATGGCCCATCAGTTCCCAGGGAGGGACATTACTATACAACTACTGCCAGGTAGAGGACATTATATGATCTGATAGGATATATTATCCACCTGGTACTCTACCTACTGCCAGGTAGAGGACATTATATGATCTGATAGGATGAACAAAAGCTCCCTTTCTTGAACCATTTAGTAGTAATATCACTGCCTGGAGTTATAACGACTGTTTGTCAATCTCACAGATGTAAAAAAATAATAATAATAATTGCTACAGGCTTAACGTACCATGTCCTCCTCCCTCGACACCCAGTCTTTCCAAGGTGTGCATGGCTAGCACTGCCACACTAGCAACGACAAGCGTGCTCACAGAACGTCCAACATCTCTCTGACTCCATTTTCTAACCCCTCTCCAAATATTGAACCATAATCACTTCACCACACTCATAATGGGACCCAGAAGGAGAGTGTACATGAGCTTCCACAGCCCATGGGACAGGGACCAGTTGGAAGTCATCTGGGGAACTGTGCGGGCTTAGGGGTTGGGTTGTACGGGGACCGACCAGCCAGTAACACTCTATATATAGTCTGTTTAGGGTAGGGCCCTGTGACCACTGGGAGGGTGTGGCTAGCAGCAGGTGCTATCTAAAGGCACAGCTGTGTTTAGTTCATAGTGCCTCTCCAGTCCAGTCCACATGGCTCGCTGCTTGCTTACTCAGCGCTTATGGCTACATGCAGCCATCCAGCGCCACGGCGACAGCTGAGCGCCACAACAACCACACGGCGACCACACGTGGCTCGCTCGCTGCCTTGAGCTGGGTCTTTGAACAAGGGGCACTCTTTTATGACCTCTAGGTTGTTGATTACGTGGGACTTGTAGTTCAACTGTAAAGTGTGACTTGTAGTTCAACTATAAATTGGTGACTTGTAGTTCAACTATAAATGGGTGACTTGTAGTTCAACTGTAAATATATATGAAGTCCCTTTTAATTGTTGGGCAATGTGGTGACGATGGGGATATCACTCCTCCAGAATTTGGCTCAAATACTATTTGTTTTGTTTATACCTCAGCTGCAATTGATTACGCTTGCCTGGCCCAATGGAGTCAGCAGGATAGTCCCAAAAGTGCAAACTATGCCCCTCCGGCACTCTCGACAGACTCAATCAAATGCTCAGTGTTTGAAAGAAAACAAGTACTCTCACCATACAGATTGGTGATGTCTGTAATGTCACCCTCAGCCCCAGCGCTGTATGCTGTTTAGTCATTACTGATGGTCGATACCCACGTGGAGGGGAAAGGGAGCGAGGCCTGACAGTACGATATGGCTCCAACTTTTTTTGTTTTCCCATTGCCGGGCCCTCCCGAAGCCGTTGAAGGACCTGATGTCTTATTTCTCTTCCTCCCCACAACCCAAACAAAATGACAGAGATGATGTGGTATCGGCTGAGCGGAGATGGAGACTCGTCTCGCCACCCGAGCCCCTGCTAGAACACCTTACAAGCCCCGTCGTCTAACTCCGCCCCACAGCCAAATTGAACTGTCACTTCATCTCAAAGTTAATCTGAGGCGACGATGAGTTGGCATCGCGCTCTCTCTCTCTCTCTCTGTTCTCTCTCTCTCTGCTTCTAGAGACAGTAAGATGTTTTTATTTGGCGTGTGAGTGTCTACACCTGTTTTCTGTCTTACAACAGATACATCAGTCGGTACACCAGGGATCAGGACAGCTGTCTTGACTGCCAAAGAAAGACGGTTAAATCATCCAGGCAACCTTTGTCTGAGTGGCTGGTCTCTACCATCAAAATAGAATGAATTGTACATCTATGCTCTATATCAGGAGTCGGCATTTCTTTAAAAACGTTCATGGGGGGGAAAAATCTGTTCCCAAGTATTCCCTCAAATAAAAGCAATGTGATATTTTTTTTATCAAGGTATGAAATCATTTTTATTTTCAAATACAATCTCTTTTTGCTCTTAGTTGTGGACAATTTGCAGTGTACAAATTATTATAATTATTTTCCGACACCCTGACCATTCACTCCGACAAATATCGTCCCGCTGCTGAATCTAGTTGCCTAGCTACCCCTGGTCTATATGTAACAGACCTGGATTCAAATGTGTTGTCTTTGTAAAAATACCTGGGCTTGTCTGGTGACTGGCGCAATGGGACCAATACAATAGTACCTCAAGTGCAAACCCTGCTGGCATTCCAGGCAGGCTCAATGAAACGTTTAAAGTATTTGAAAGAAAATAAAGACTATGTAAACCCAGGTATTATATGTATAGAGTGATGTAAACAGAGAAAACGGAAGAGGAAGGGGTATGAGATGCAGGGAGGGTCAACAAGCGGGCGACCATGACGTCTGTCTGGTCTGTCACATGCTGTGAGAGATGTCCTGAGACTGCTGGGTAACTCCTGGGGCCATCATCGAGAGAGCGAGAGGGAAGAGAGAACGAGAGAATTTAGCTTGACCGATGCCACCACACGACCCACAACAATCTACTTTCCTGGGAGGGTTTCCAATAATGACACTTACATTGACTCCAGTGTGTATAATACACTGCTCAAAAAAATAAAGGGAACACTTAAACAACACAATGTAACTCCAAGTCAATCACACTTCTGTGAAATCAAACTGTCCACTTAGGAAGCAACACTGATTGACAATAAATTTCACATGCTGTTGTGCAAATGGAATAGACAACAGGTGGAAATTATAGGCAATTAGCAAGACACCCCCAATAAAGGACTGGTTTTGCAGGTGGTGACCACAGACCACTTCTCAGTTCCTATGCTTCCTGGCTGATGTTTTGGTCACTTTTGAATGCTGGCGGTGCTTTCACTCTAGTGGTAGCATGAGACGGAGTCTACAACCCACACAAGTGGCTCAGGTAGTGCAGCTCCTCCAGGATGGCACATCAATGCGAGCTGTGGCAAGAAGGTTTGCTGTGTCTGTCAGCGTAGTGTCCAGAGCATGGAGGCGCTACCAGGAGACAGGCCAGTACATCAGGAGACGTGGAGGAGGCCGTAGGAGGGCAACAACCCAGCAGCAGGACCGCTACCTCCGCCTTTGTGCAAGGAGGAGCAGGAGGAGCACTGCCAGAGCCCTGCAAAATGACCTCCAGCAGGCCACAAATGTGCATGTGTCTGCTCAAACGGTCAGAAACAGACTCCATGAGGGTGGTATGAGGGCCCGACGTCCACAGGTGGGGGTTGTGCTTACAGCCCAACACCGTGCAGGACGTTTGGCATTTGCCAGAGAACACCAAGATTGGCAAATTTGCCACTGGCGCCCTGTGCTCTTCACACATGAAAGCAGGTTCACACTGAGCACGTGACAGACGTGACAGAGTCTGGAGACGCCGTGGAGAATGTTCTGCTGCCTGCAACATCCTCCAGCATGACCGGTTTGGCGGTGGGTCAGTCATGGTGTGGGGTGGCATTTCTTTGGGGGGCCGCACAGCCCTCCATGTGCTCGCCAGAGGTAGCCTGACTGCCATTAGGTACCGAGATGAGATCCTCAGACCCCTTGTGAGACCATATGCTGGTGTGGTTGGCCCTGGGTTCCTCCTAATGCAAGACAATGCTAGACCTCATGTGGCTGGAGTGTGTCAGCAGTTCCTGCAAGAGGAAGGCATTGATGCTATGGACTGGCCCGCCCGTTCCCCAGACCTGAATCCAATTGAGCACATCTGGGACATCATGTCTCGCTCCATCCACCAACGCCACGTTGTACCACAGACTGTCCAGGAGTTGGCGGATGCTTTAGTCCAGGTCTGGGAGGAGATCCCTCAGGAGACCATCCGCCACCTCATCAGGAGCATGCCCAGGCGTTGTAGGGAGGTCATACAGACACGTGGAGGCCACACACACTACTGAGCCTCATTTTGACTTGTTTTAAGGACATTAAATCAAAGTTGGATCAGCCTGTAGTGTGGTTTTCCACTTTAATTTTGAGGGTGACTCCAAATCCAGACCACCATGGGTTGATACATTTGATTTCCATTGATAATTTTTGTGTGATTTTGTTGTCAGCACATTCAACTATGTAAAGAAAAAAGTATTTAATAAGATTATTTCATTCATTCAGATCTAGGATGTGTTGTTTAAGTGTTCCCTTTTTTTTTTTTTGAGCAGTGTATATCTGAAGTCTATAAAACACAGTCCTGAGTCAGACTTCAACCCCAGTGGACACATTACAGACAGAGGTCTAGGGACGTATTTCACACAGCGTCTCATAGTAGCAGTTCTGATGTAGGATCAGGTCCCCTTGTCCATCTCATTCATTTAGAACGTAAAGTTACAAATGGTCCTAGATCAGCACTGCTACTGTGAGACGCTTGATACATACAGCCCCTGGGCAGGCATTCTGTATTTTCCATCTCACGGAAAAGGGACAGGTTATGAGGCCAGGCTGACAGGAAGACAGATGAGCCATTACTTAACCAGTAATTGGTATTCTCACTGGTTCCAATCGATATCAGAGGCCATGGTGTGTGTGTGTGTGTGTGTGTGTGTGTGTGTGTGTGAACTACACACACCTTCGAAGGCGGCGACAACGCTCCGAGGTCCTGTTTTTCTTCCCACCGGAGAACTCCTGGAAATCATGATGTTTCAGTATTGTATGAAAGCAACGTCCTAATATACTGTATATTCAGTAAACTGAAGGTGTATGTCCTCACTCCTCATATGTACTTCCTGTATAAAGAACAGTGTTATTGGAAAGGAAATCTGGATAACTCAACCAGACTTTTCAGTCTTTCTGAGATCAAATCCTCACAGGGACATTAGTCACTGATATCCAAGTCTTATCTATACAGTTAGTAAATGCACCCGAGTTCCCAGACTTGGTCTCACCATGACACCTGGCTGGCCTGTCGGACAGGCTATCATCAGGGTAAGTACTAATTATAGGCTAAGTGTTGGGGGGGGGGTTGCGTGTGTGACTCAGAAGGATTGACAGTCCCATTTTTGTGAGACACTCATCACGCAAGATCAGAGGGAGAGAGAGGGGCAATATCAAACTTCAAAGGCCAACACTGGGCTGTGTTTAGACCTGAGACGCTGACGTGCTTAATAGTCATAGATGTAGGACAGCGTCACAGGTCCATGGAAGTTGAGTCAGTCACTCACTAGACCTGACAAAAAAACCTGACCCTAATAGAACAATAGACAAAACATTCACCCTCACAATGGACAGGAATTGGCTCATTGTCTTATCGTTGGCGATTGAACACGATAGACTGGGCTTGGTACAGTGGATCCTCCTCAGAGGTCTCTTCAGGAAGACGGAGAGAGAGCTGGGTAGAGGAGAGGGAGATTGTTGAAATGGGTCACATGAGAAAAGGAGCAGGACCAGTGGGGCTGATGGGTAATGGATTCAGGTCAGCTGTTCTATTAGCGAAGGTCAGGAAATTAATTAGTTTAACTCATTACCTCCCCTTGTTTCGCCGTGCTCTCTGCCTCAGCCCGGAACTCCCGGCTTTGTGAGAGGCACCGACACCACAATCACTTAATTGCTCCTACTTAAGATTTAAGACGCCGATATCATGCTAACATGCTTTCTATTTCTCTACAGACTCAGGTTGAGTGTAATTGAGAATGTTTCTCTCTGTTCTGCTCTGTTTGCAGAGTGAACCAGTAGTATTTGCATAGTTTTAGTGTGTTTCTCTACACACTCTGCAGGTTTAGCGCAGAGAGCTATTTGCCATCTCCCTTCATCAAGAAACAGAACAGATATTTTGCAATATAACATCAATGTAATATCAGTTTGTGGGACCATATCAATGACAGCCCCTAGGGAATTATTATAAAGTGTCTCTGGGGATAAGATAATTATTATATTACAAAGAATTAACATTTGGTAGATAAACTCAGTATTTATCCACCAATTGAAATGACCATTTAAGACTTCTTATCTAACACTCATCTCTTCCTCTTGTCCCCCAGAGCCCCCGGTGCCCATCGCTCCGCCCCAGCTCACTGCTGTGGGCGCCACCTACCTGTGGATCCAGCTCAACGCCAACTCCATCAACGGTGACGGGCCCATCGTGGAGCGGGAGGTAGAGTACCGCACGGTGTCGGGCAGCCTCATCGACAACCAGCCCGTGGACAAGACCACGCACAAGATCGGCCACCTGGACCCCGACACTGAGTACGAGATCAGCGTGCTGCTCACCCGGCCCCTGGACGGAGGAACGGGGGCCCCAGGACCCCCCCTGAGGGCCAAGACCAAGTGTGCTGGTGAGTGCCAAGACGCGCACGGATGCAGACGCGAGCACACACACACACACACCATGGAAGTGGGAGAAGGCCCTTTCTCCATGTATACAGTATAGTGTTGTACAGTTACATACTAGCAGTTACATAGTAGCAGTTACATAGTAGCAGTTACATAGTACAGTTACATACTAGCAGTTACATAGTAGCAGTTACATAGTAGCAGTTACATAGTACAGTTACATACTAGCAGTTACATAGTACAGTTACATAGTAGCAGTTACATAGTAGCAGTTACATAGTAGCAGTTACATAGTACAGTTACATAGTACAGTTACATAGTACAGTTACATAGTAGCAGTTACATAGTAGCAGTTACATAGTAGCAGTTACATACTAGCAGTTACATAGTAGCAGTTACATAGTAGCAGTTACATAGTAGCAGTTACATACTAGCAGTTACATAGTAGCAGTTAAATACTAATCAAATCAAATCAGATTTTATTTGTCACATGCGCCGAATACAACAGGTGTAGACCTTACCGTGAAATGCTTACTTACAAGCCGTTAACCAACAATGGAGTTCAAGAAATAGAGTTAAGAAAATAT
Organism: Coregonus lavaretus; assembly: GCF_964263955.1. Classification (NCBI taxonomy): domain Eukaryota; kingdom Metazoa; phylum Chordata; class Actinopteri; order Salmoniformes; family Salmonidae; genus Coregonus; species Coregonus lavaretus. The sequence continues at coordinate 6,575,087 of NC_140021.1, forward strand.
TTACTAAATAAACAAAAGTAAAATAATAAAATAAAAAAAAAAAGTAACACAAGAAAATTACATAACAATAACGAGACTATATACAGGGGGTACCGGTACCGAGTCGATGTGCAGGGGTACCGGTTAGTCAAGGTCATTTGTAAAGTGACTATGTATAGATAATAAACAGTGAGTAGCAGCAGTGTAAAAACAAAATGGGGGCTGGGGGTGGGGTAGAACCTGTTAAGGAACCTTTCGGTCCTAGACTTAGCTCTCTGGTACCGCTTGCCGTGAGGTAGCAGAGAGAACATTCTATGACTTGGGTGACTGTCTTTGACAATTTTTTGGGCCTTCCTCTGACACCGCCTAGTATATAGGTCCTGGATGGCAGCTGTATAACTTTTTGAGGATCTGGGGACCCATGCCAAATCTTTTCAGTCTCCTGAGGGGGAAAACGTGTTGTCGTGCCCTCTTCACAACTGTCTTGGTGTGTTTGGACCATGATAGTTTGTTGGTGATGTGGACACCAAGGAACTTGAAACTCTCGACCCGCTCCACTTCAGCACCGTCGATGTTAATGGGGGCCTGTTCGGCCCTCCCTTTTCCTATAGTCCACGATCAGCTCCTTTGTCTTACTCACATTGAGGGAGAGGTTGTTGTCCTGGCACCACACTGCCAGGTCTCTGACCTCCTCCCTATAGGCTGTCTCATCGTTGTCGGTGATCAGGCCTACCACTGTTGTGTCGTCAGCAAACTTAATGATGATGTTGGAGTCGTGCTTGGAACGCAGTTGTGGGTGAACAGGGAGTATAGGAGGGGACTAAGCACACACCCCTGAGGGGCCCCAGTGTTGAGGATCAGCGTGGCAGATGTATTGTTGCCTACCTTTACCACCTGGGGGTGGCCCGTCAGGAAGTCCAGGATCCAGCTGCAGAGGGAGGTGTTTAGTCCCATGGTCCTTTGCTTAGTGATGAGCTTTGTGGTCGCTATGGTGTTGAACGCTGAGCTGTAGTTAATGAACAACATTCTCACATAGGTGTTCCTTTTGTCCAGGTGGGAAAGGGCAGTGTGGAGTGCGATTGAGTCATCTGTGGATCTGTTGGAGCGGTATGCGAATTGGAGTGGTTCTAGGGTTTCCGGCATGATGCTGTTGATGTGAGCCATGGCCATCCTTTCAAAGCACTTCATGGCTACCGACGTGATGGCTACGGGCAGTAATCATTTAGGCAGTTTACCTTCGCTTTCTTGGGCACAGGGACTATGGTGGTCTGCTTGAAACATGTTGGTATTACAGACTCGGTCAGGGAGAGGTTGAAAATGTCAGTGAAGACACTTGCCAGTTGGTCCGCGCATGCTTTGAGTACACGTCCTGTTAATCCGTCTGGCCCCGCGGCTTTGTGAATGTTGACATGTTTAAAGGTCTTGCTCACATTGGCTATGGAGAGCGTGATCACACAGTCGTCCGGAACAGCTGGTGCTATCATTCATGCTTCAGTGTTGCTTGCCTCGAAGCGAGCATAAAAGGTATTTAGCTTGTATGTAAGGCTCGCATCACTGGGAAGCTCGCGGCTGGGTTTCCCTTTTTAGTCTGTAATATTTTTCAAGCCCTGACACATCCGACGAGCATCAGAGCCAGTGTAGTAGGATTCAATCTCAGTCCTGTATTGACGCTTTGCCTGTTTTATGGTTCGTCTGAGGGCATAGCAGGATTTCTTATAAGTGTCAGGATTATTGTCCCGCTCCTTGAAAGCGGCAACTCTAGCCTTTAGCTCGGTGCGGATGTTGCCTGTAATCCATGGCTTCTGGTTGGGAAATGTACGTATCACAGCTTATCATGAGATACTCTACCTCAGGCGAGCAATACCTTGAGACTTCTTTAATATTAGACATCGCGCACCAGCTGTTATCGATAAATAGATACACACCCCGCCCCTTGTCTTACCAGACGTAGCTGCTCTGTCCTGCCGATACACAGAGAAGCCTGCCATGTGATCCATGCGAATGTCTGAGTTACGTTCTCATGGATGGATATCACGTTCCGCCCATCGGGCCTTATCAATCAATAAAATTGACTGTGGCAAATCAGCCCCAGCCTAAAACCCCAAACAGCAAGTAATGCAGATGTAGAAGCACGGTGGCTAGGAAAAACTCCCTTGAAAGGCAGAAACCTAGAGAGGAACCAGGCTCTGAGGGGTGGCCAGTCCCCTTCTGGCTGTGCTCGGTGTAGATTATAACAGTACATGGCCTTTAAGGCCAGAGATGACCAGCAGTGTCAAATAATAATCACAGTGGTTATAGAGGTTGCAACAGGTCAGTACATCAGGAGTAAATGTCACTTGGCTTTTCATAGCCGGGCATTTAGAGGTTGAAATGGCAGGTGCGGTAGAGAGAGTTGAAAACAGCAGGTCTGGGACAAGGTAGCACGTCCGATAAACAGGTCAGGGTTCCATAGCCGCAGGCAGAAGAGTTGAAACTGGAGCAGCAGCACGACCAGGTGGACTGGGGACAGCAAGGAGTCATCAGGCCAGGTAGTCCTGAGGCATGGTCCTAGGGCTCAGGTCCTCGGGAGGGGAGGGAGAGAGAGAGAATTAGAGGGAGCATACTTACATTCACACAGGACACCGGATAAGACAGGAGAATAACACCAGATATAACAGACTGACCCTAGCCCCCCGACACATAGACTATTGCAGTATAGATACTGGAGGCTGAGATGGGGGTCGGGAGTCACTGTGGCCCCGTCCGACGATATCCCCAGACAGGGCCAACCAGGCAGGATATAACCCCACCCACTTTGCCAAGCACAGCCTCCACACCACCAGAGGGATATCAACCGATATCAACCACCAACCTACTACCCTGAGACAAGGCTGAGTATAGCCCACGAAGATCTCCTCCACTGCACGAGCCAGAGGGGGCGACAAACCGGACAGGAAGATCACGTCAGTGACTCAACCCACTCAAGTGACGCACCCCTCCTAGGGACGGCATGGAAAGCACCGGTAAGCCAGTGACTCAGCCCCTGTAATAGGGTCAGAGGCAGAGAAATCCCAATGGAGAGACGGGAACCGGCCAGGCAGAGACAGCAAGGGCGGTGTGTCGCTCCAGTGCCTTTCCGTTCACCTTCGCACCCCTGGGCCAGACTACACTCAATCATAGGACCTACTGAAGAGATGAGTCTTCAGTAAAGACTTAAAGATTTTGCATCTCTCACATGGATAGGTAGACCATTCCATAAAACTGGAGCTATATAGAAGAAAGCCCTGCCTCCAGCTGTTTTCTTAGAAATTCTAGGGACAATAAGGAGGCCTGCGTCTTGTGACCGTAGTGTACATGTAGGTATGTAGGGCAGGACCAAATTGGAGAGATACGTAGGAGCAAGCCCATGTAATGCTTTGTAGGTTAGCACTAAAACCTTAAAAGCAGCCCTAGCCTTAACAGGAAGAAGCCAGTGTAGAGAGGCTAGCACGGGACAAATATGATCTAAACCAGGCAAGAACTTGTCAGTGTAAACCAATTAAGGTTTCCAATCTCTCCAAAAGAATGTGGTGATCAATGGTGTCAAAAGCAGCACTAAGGTCTAGGAGCACGAGGACAGATGCAGAGCCTTGGTCTGACGCCATTAAAAGGTAATTTACCACCTTCACAAGAGCAGTCTCAGTGCTATGATGGGGTTTAAAATGAGACTGAAGCGTTTCGTATACATTGTTTGTATTCAGGAAGGCAGTGAGTTGCTGCACAACAGCTTTTTCTAAACATTTTGATTGGAATGGGAGATTCGATATAGGCCGATTTTTAGTTTTTTACATTTTCTGGGTCAAGTGAGGCTTAATTACTGCCACTTTTAGTGAGTTTAGTAAACATCCAGTGGATAGGGAACCGACAGGAAGTAGCTCTTTCAGTAGTTTAGTTGGTCCTGGCAATTTTGTGCAGACTCAGGACCGCTGAGCTTTGGAGAAATACGCAGATTCAAAGAGGAGTCCGTAATTTGCTTTCTAATGATCATGATCTTTTCGTCAAAGAAATTCATGAATTCATCACTGCTGAAGTGAAAGGCATCCTCTCTTGGGGAATGCTGCTTTTTAGTTAGCTTTGCGACAGTATCAAATATACATTTTGGATTGTTCTTATTCTCCTCAATTAGGTTGAAAAAATAGGATGATCGAGCAGCAGTGAGGGATCTTCAAAATTGCACTGTACTTTCTTTCCAAGCTAGTAGGAAGACTTCCAGTTTGGTGGAACGCCATTTCCGTTCCAATTTTCTGGAAGCTTGCTTCAGGGCTCTGGTATTCTCTGTATACCAGGGAGCTAGTTTCTTGTGACAAATATTTTTTGTTTTTAGGGGTGCGACTGCATCTATGGTATTACGCAAGGTTAAATTTAGATCCTCAGGTCGTTAACTGATTTTTGTACTCCAACGTCCTTGAGTAGGTGGAGGGAGTCTGGAAGGGCCTCTAGGAATCTTTGGGTTGTCCGAGAATTTATAGCACAGCTTTTGATGATCCTTGGTTGGGGTCAGAGCAGATTATTTGTTGCAAGTGCAAACGTAATATGATGGTGGTTTGATAGTCCAGGATTATGAGGAAAAACATTTAGATCCACAATATTCATTCCACGGGACAAAACTAGATCCAGGGTATGACTGTGGCAATGAGTAGGGCCGGAGACATGTTGGACAAAACTCACTGTGTGGGTCTGTGGACTTTTCCATGTGAAGATTAAATATTATCTGCCATGACTACAAGGTCCGATAGGAATTCAGGGAACTCAGTGAGGCCCAGGAGGCTTGTAAACAGCAGCTATAAAAAGTGATTGAGTAGGCTGCATAGATTTCATGACTAGAAGCTCAAAAGACGAAAACGCAGTCATTTTTTTGTGGGGTAAATTGACATTTGCTGTCATAAATGTTAGCAACACCTCCACCTTTGTGGGATGCGCGGGGGATATGGTCACTAGTGTAACCAGGAGGAGAGGACTCATTTAACACAGTAAATTCATCAGGCTTAAGCCATGTTTTAGTCAGGCCAATCACATCAAGATTATGATCAGTGATTAGGTCATTGACCATAACTGCCTTGGAAGTGAGGTATCTAACATTAAATAGCCCTATTTTGAGATGTGAGATATCACAATCTCTTTCAATAATGACAGGAATGGAGGAGGTCTTTATTCCAGTGAAATTGCTAAGGTGAACACCGCCATGTTTAGTTTTGCTCAACCTAGATCGAGGCACAGACACGGTCTCAATAGGGATAGCTGAGCTGACTACACTGACTGTGCTAGTGGCAGACTCCACTAAGCTGGCAGGCTGGCTAACAGCCTGCTGCCTGGCCTGCACCCTATCTCATTGTGGAGCTAGAGGAGTTAGAGCCCTGTCTATGTTGGTAGATAAGATGAGAGCACCCCTCCAGCTAGGATGGAGTCAGTCACTCCTCAGCAGGCCAGACTTGGTCCTGTTTGTGGGTGAGTCCCAGAAAGAGGGCCAATTATTTACAGATTCTATCTTTTGGGAGGGGCAGTAAACAGTTTTCAACCAGCGATTGAGTTGTGAGACTCTGCTGTAGAGCTCATCACTCGCCCTAACTGGGAGGGGGCCAGAGGAATTACTCGATGCCGACACATCTTTCTAGCTATTTTACACGCTGAAGCTATGTTGCTCTTGGTGACCTCTGACTGTTTCATCCTAACATCGTTGGTGCCGACGTGGATAACAATATCCCTATACTCTCTACACTCGCCAGTTTTTGCCTTAGCCAGCACCATCTTCAGATTAGCCTTTACGTTGATAGCCCTGCCCCCTGGTAAACAGTGTATGATCGCTGGATGATTCTTTTTAAGTCTAATATTGCGGGTAATGGAGTTGCCAGTGACTAGGGTTTTCAATTTGTCCGAGCTAATGGTGGGAGGCTTCGGTGAATCAGACCCCGTATCAGGTGGAGGAGAGACCTGAGAAGGCTCGGCCTCTGACTCCGACTCGTTGCTTAATGAGGAGAACTGGTTGAAAGTTTCTGTCAGCTGAATGAGCGGCACCGGTTGAGCATGCCAACAGCATTTCTTTCCAGAAGCCTTGAGAAAATTGACGGCTGCGGGGACTGTGCGAGGGGAATTATCTGTACTTACTGGTGGGACAGACGCTGTTTCATCCTTTCCTACATTTAAATTGCCTTTGCCTAACGATTGCATCTGAAGCTGGGCTTGCAGCACGGCTAACCTCACCATAAGGCAATAGTTTTCCTGTATATTATGAGTACAGCGACTGCAATTAGATGGCATAGTGTTAATGTTACTACTTAGCTTCGGCTGGTGGAGGTCCTGTAGAACCATGTCCAGATTAAGCGTCCAGGGTGAAAAGTTGAATGAATGGATTTTTTTTTTTTACTAAGACGTTGGTAAAATGTGTTTAAATTAAGATTGATTCAACGGTTTTTTATAAGTAACAACCGTAAGGTTTGGCAGGTAGCCAAGTAGCAACAAACAGCACATCACAGCACAGCAGCGCGGCGACAAGTGACGCTTAAGGACCTTAGCAGTCTGTCTGGACATCCACCCTCCACCCACACACCGCTTTAATTCCCCCTGGCCTGGTTCTACTAGCGGTTACATACTAGCGGTTGCATAGAACAGTTGCATAGTACAGTTGCATAGTACAGTTGCGTAGCAGTTACGTCCTAGCAGTTTCATAGTACAGTTGCATAGTACAGTTGCGTAGCAGTTACATACTAGCAGTTACGTCCTAGCAGTTACATAGTATAGTTACATACTAGCAGTTACATACTAGCAGTTACATACTAGCAGTTACATACTAGCAGTTACATAGTACATTTACATACTAGCAGTTACATAGTAGCAATTACATACTAGCAGTTACATAGTACAGTTACATACTAGCAGTTACATACTAGCAGTTACATACTAGCAGTTACATACTAGCAGTTACATACTAGCAGTTACATAGTACAGTTACATACTAGCAGTTACATAGTACAGTTACATACTAGCAGTTACATACTAGCAGTTACATGCTAGCAGTTACATACTAGCAGTTACATAGTACAGTTACATACTAGCAGTTATATACTAGCAGTTACATACCAGCAGTTACATAGTACAGTTACATAGTACAGTTACATAGTACAGTTACATACTAGTGGTTACATAGTACAGTTACATACTAGCGGTTACATACTAGCAGTTACATGCTAGCAGTTACATACTAGCAGTTACATAGTACAGTTACATACTAGCAGTTATATACTAGCAGTTACATACCAGCAGTTACATAGTACAGTTACATAGTACAGTTACATAGTACAGTTACATACTAGTGGTTACATAGTACAGTTACATACTAGTGGTTACATAGTACAGTTACATACTAGCGGTTACATAGTACAGTTACATACTAGCGGTTACATACTAGCAGTTACACATCAGCAGTTACATAGTACAGTTACATACTAGCAGTTACATAGTACAGTTACATACTAGCAGTTACATAGTACAGTTACATACTAGTGGTTACATAGTACAGTTACATACTAGCGGTTACATAGTACAGTTACATACTAGTGGTTACATAGTACAGTTACATACTAGCGGTTACATAGTACAGTTACATACTAGCGGTTACATACTAGCAGTTACACATCAGCAGTTACATAGTACAGTTACATACTAGCAGTTACATAGTACAGTTACATACTAGCAGTTACATAGTACAGTTACATAGTAGCAGTTACATAGTAGCAATTACATAGTAGCAGTTACATAGTACACTTACATAGTACAGTTACATACTAGCAGTTACATAGTACAGTTACATACTGCAGTTACATACTAGCAGTTACATAGTACAGTTACATGCTAGTGGTTACATAGTACAGTTACATACTAGCGGTTACATAGTACAGTTACATACTAGTGGTTACATAGTACAGTTACATACTAGAGGTTACATAGTACAGTTACATACTAGCGGTTACATACTAGCGGTTACATACTAGCGGTTACATACTAGCAGTTACATAGTACAGTTACATACTAGCAGTTACATACTAGCAGTTACACATCAGCAGTTACATAGTACAGTTACATACTAGCAGTTACATAGTACAGTTACATACTGCAGTTACATACTAGCAGTTACATAGTACAGTTACATGCTAGTGGTTACATAGTACAGTTACATACTAGCGGTTACATAGTACAGTTACATACTAGTGGTTACATAGTACAGTTACATACTAGAGGTTACATAGTACAGTTACATACTAGCGGTTACATACTAGCGGTTACATACTAGCGGTTACATACTAGCAGTTACATAGTACAGTTACATACTAGCAGTTACATACTAGCAGTTACACATCAGCAGTTACATAGTACAGTTACATAGTAGCAGTTACATAGTAGCAGTTACATAGTAGCAGTTACATAGTAGCAGTTACATAGTAGCAATTACATAGTAGCAATGACATAGTACAGTTACATACTTGCAGTTACACACTAGCAGTTACACACTAGCAGTTACATACTAGCAGTTACATAGTACAGTTACATACTAGCAGTTACATAGTACAGTTACATACTAGCAGTTAGATAATACAGTTATATAGTACAGTTACATAGTACAGTTACATACTAGCAGTTAGATAATACAGTTACATAGTACAGTTAAATAGTACAGTTACATACTAACAGTTACATAGTAGCAGTTACATAGTAGCAATTACATAGTACAGTTACACACTAGCAGTTACATAGTACAGTTACAACTAGCAGTTACATAGTACAGTTACATACTAGCAGTTACATAGTACAATTACATACTAGCAGTTACATAGTACAGTTACAACTAGCAGTTACATAGTACAGTTACATACTAGCAGTTACATAGTACAGTTACATACTAGCAGTTACATAGTACAGCTTCATACTAGCAGTTACATAGCACAGTTACATAGTACAGTTACATACTAGCAGTTACATAGTACAGTTACATACTAGCAGTTAGATAGTACAGTTACATACTAGCAGTTACATACTAGCAGTTACAAACTAGCAGTTACATACTAGCAGTTACATACTAGCAGTTACATAGTACAGTTACATAGTACAGTTACATAGTACAGTTACATAGTACAGTTACATACTAGCAGTTACATACTAGCAGTTACATAGTACAGTTACATAGTAGCAGTTACAAACTAGCAATTACATAGTACAGTTACATACTAGCGGTTACATAGGACAGTTACATACTAGCAGTTACATAGTACAGTTACATACTAGCAGTTACATACTAGCAGTTACATAGTAAAGTTACACAGTAGCAGTTACATACTAGCAGTTACATAGTACAATTACTTACTAGCAGTTACATACCAGCAGTTACATACTAGCAGTTAGATAGTACAGTTACATAGTACAGTTACATACTGGCGGTTACATAGTACAGTTACATAGTGCAGTTACATAGTGCAGTTACATAGTGCAGTTACATAGTACAGTTACATAGTACAGTTACATAGTACAGTTACATACTAGCAGTTACATAGTACAGTTACATACTAGCAGTTACATACTAGCAGTTACATAGGACAGTGACATAGTACAGTTACATACGAGCAGTTACTTAGTACATTTAAATACCAGCAGTTACATACTAGCAGTTACATACTAGCAGTTACACACTAGCAGTTACACACTAGCAGTTACATACTAGCAGTTACATAGTATAGTTTCATACTAGCAGTTACATAGTACATTTACATACTAGCAGTTACATAGTACATTTACATACTAGCAGTTACATAGTACAGTTACATACTAGCAGTTACATAGTACAGTTATATACTAGCAGTTACATACCAGCAGTTACATAGTACAGTTACATAGTACAGTTACATAGTACAGTTACATACTAGCGGTTACATAGTACAGTTACATACTAGTGGTTACATAGTACAGTTACATACTAGCGGTTACATAGTACAGTTACATACTAGCGGTTACATACTAGCAGTTACACATCAGCAGTTACATAGTACAGTTACATACTAGCAGTTACATAGTACAGTTACATACTAGCAGTTACATAGTACAGTTACATAGTAGCAGTTACATAGTAGCAATTACATAGTAGCAGTTACATAGTACAGTTACATAGTACAGTTACATACTAGCAGTTACATAGTACAGTTACATACTGCAGTTACATACTAGCAGTTACATAGTACAGTTACATGCTAGCGGTTACATAGTACAGTTACATACTAGCGGTTACATAGTACAGTTACACACTAGTGGTTACATAGTACAGTTACATACTAGAGGTTACATAGTACAGTTACATACTAGCGGTTACATACTAGCGGTTACATACTAGCGGTTACATACTAGCAGTTACATAGTACAGTTACATACTAGCAGTTACATACTAGCAGTTACACATCAGCAGTTACATAGTACAGTTACATACTAGCAGTTACATAGTACAGTTACATAGTGCAGTTACATAGTGCAGTTACATACTAGCAGTTACATAGTAGCAGTTACATAGTAGCAGTTACATAGTAGCAGTTACATAGTAGCAGTTACATAGTAGCAGTTACATAGTAGCAGTTACATAGTAGCAGTTACATAGTACAGTTACATACTTGCAGTTACACACTAGCAGTTACACACTAGCAGTTACATACTAGCAGTTACATAGTACAGTTACATACTAGCAGTTACATAGTACAGTTACATACTAGCAGTTAGATAATACAGTTATATAGTACAGTTACATAGTACAGTTACATACTAGCAGTTAGATAATACAGTTACATAGTACAGTTAAATAGTACAGTTACATACTAGCAGTTACATAGTACAGTTACAACTAGCAGTTACATAGTACAGTTACATACTAGCAGTTACATAGTACAGTTACATACTAGCAGTTACATAGTACAGCTTCATACTAGCAGTTACATAGCACAGTTACATAGTACAGTTACATACTAGCAGTTACATAGTACAGTTACATACTAGCAGTTAGATAGTACAGTTACATACTAGCAGTTACATACTAGCAGTTACAAACTAGCAGTTACATACTAGCAGTTACATACTAGCAGTTACATAGTACAGTTACATAGTACAGTTACATAGTACAGTTACATACTAGCAGTTACATACTAGCAGTTACATAGTACAGTTACATAGTAGCAGTTACAAACTAGCAATTACATAGTACAGTTACATACTAGCGGTTACATAGGACAGTTACATACTAGCAGTTACATAGTACAGTTACATACTAGCAGTTACATACTAGCAGTTACATAGTAAAGTTACACAGTAGCAGTTACATACTAGCAGTTACATAGTACAATTACTTACTAGTAGTTACATACCAGCAGTTACATACTAGCAGTTAGATAGTACAGTTACATAGTAGCAGTTACAAACTAGCAGTTACATAGTACAGTTACATACTGGCGGTTACATAGTACAGTTACATAGTGCAGTTACATAGTACAGTTACATAGTACAGTTACATAGTACAGTTACATAGTACAGTTACATACTAGCAGTTACATAGTACAGTTACATACTAGCAGTTACATAGGACAGTGACATAGTACAGTTACATACGAGCAGTTACTTAGTACATTTAAATACCAGCAGTTACATACTAGCAGTTACACACTAGCAGTTACACACTAGCAGTTACATACTAGCAGTTACATAGTATAGTTTCATACTAGCAGTTACATAGTACATTTACATACTAGCAGTTACATAGTACATTTACATACTAGCAGTTACATAGTACAGTTACATACTAGCAGTTACATAGTACAGTTACATACTAGCAGTTACATAGTACATTTACATACTAGCAGTTACATAGTACAGTTACATACTAGCAGTTACATAGTACAGTTACATACTAGCAGTTACATAGTACATTTACATACTAGCAGTTACATAGTACAGTTACATACTAGCAGTTACATACTAGCGGTTACATAGGACAGTGACATAGTACAGTTACATACGAGCAGTTACTTAGTACATTTAAATACCAGCAGTTACATACTAGCAGTTACACACTAGCAGTTACACACTAGCAGTTACATACTAGCAGTTACATAGTACCGTTTCATACTAGCAGTTACATAGTACATTTACATACTAGCAGTTATATAGTACATTTACATACTAGCGGTTACATAGGACAGTTACATAGGACAGTTACATAGTACAGTTACATAGTACAGTTACATACGAGCAGTGACATAGTACAGTTACATACTAGCAGTTACATAGTACATTTACATACTAGCAGTTACATAGTACAGTTACATACTAGCAGTTACATAGTACAGTTACATACTAGTAGTTACATACTAGCAGTTACATAGTACAGTTACAGAGTACAGTTACATACTAGCGGTTACATAGGACAGTAACATAGTACAGTTACATACGAGCAGTTACATAGTACAGTTACATACTAGCAGTTACATAGTACAGTTACTTACTAGCAGTTACATAGTGCAGTTACATAGTCCAGTTACATTCTAGCAGTTACATACTAGCAGTTACATAGTACAGTTACATAGTACAGTTACATTCTAGCGGTTACATAGGACAGTTACATAGTACAGTTACATACGAGCAGTTACATAGTACAGTTACATACTAGCAGTTACATAGTACAGTTACATACTAGCAGCTTCATAGTACATTTACATACCAGCAGTTAAATACCAGCAGTTACATAGTACAGTTACATACAAGTAGTTACATACTAGCAGTTACATAGTAAAGTTACACACTAGCAGTTACACACTAGCAGTTACACACTAGCAGTTACACACTAGCAGTTAAACACTAGTAGTTACATAGTACAGTTACATTCTAGCAGTTACATAGTACATTTACATACTAGCAGTTACATAGTACATTTACATAGTACTGTTACATACTAGCAGTTACATACTAGCATTACATAGTACAGTTACATACTAGCAGTTACATATTACATTTACATACTAGCAGTTACATAGTACATTTACATAGTACAGTTACATACTAGCGGTTACATAGTACAGTTACATAGTACAGTTACATACGAGCAGTTACATAGTACAGTTACATAGTACAGTTACATACTAGCGGGTACATAGGACAGTTACATAGTACAGTTACATACTAGCAGTTACATAGTACATTTACATACTAGCAGTTACATAGTACAGTTACATACTAGCAGTTACATAGTACAGTTACATACTAGTAGTTACATAGTACAGTTACAGAGTACAGTTACATACTAGCGGTTACATAGGACAGTTACATAGTACAGTTACATACGAGCAGTTACATAGTACAGTTACATACTAGCAGTTACATAGTACAGTTACATACTAGCAGTTTCATAGTACATTTACATACCAGCAGTTAAATACCAGCAGTTACATAGTACAGTTACATACAAGTAGTTACATACTAGCAGTTACATAGTAAAGTTACACACTAGCAGTTACACACTAGCAGTTACACACTAGCAGTTACACACTAGCAGTTACACACTAGCAGTTACACACTAGCAGTTAAACACTAGTAGTTACATAGTACAGTTACATTCTAGCAGTTACATAATACATTTACATACTAGCAGTTACATAGTACATTTACATAGTACTGTTACATACTAGCAGTTACATACTAGCATTACATAGTACAGTTACATACTAGCAGTTACATAGAACATTTACATACTAGCAGTTACATAGTACATTTACATAGTACAGTTACATACTAGCGGTTACATAGTACAGTTACATACGAGCAGTTACATACGAGCAGTTACATAGTACAGTTACATAGTACAGTTACATACTAGCGGTTACATAGGACAGTTACATACTAGCAGTTACATACTAGCAGTTACATAGTACAGTTACATATGAGTAGTTACATAGTACAGTTACATACTAGCAGTTACATACTAGCATTACATAGTACAGTTACATACTAGCAGTTACATAATACATTTACATACTAGCAGTTACATAGTACATTTACATAGTACTGTTACATACTAGCAGTTACATACTAGCATTACATAGTACAGTTACATACTAGCAGTTACATAGAACATTTACATACTAGCAGTTACATAGTACATTTACATAGTACAGTTACATACTAGCGGTTACATAGTACAGTTACATACGAGCAGTTACATACGAGCAGTTACATAGTACAGTTACATAGTACATTTACAAACTAGCAGTTACATAGTACAGTTACATAGTAGCAGTTACATACTAGCAGTTACATAGTACAGTTACAAACTAGCAGTTACATACTAGCAGTTACATAGTACATTTACATACTAGCAGTTACATAGTACATTTACATAGTACAGTTACATACTAGCAGTTACATAGTACAGTTACATAGTACAGTTACATACTAGCAGTTACATAGTACAGTTACATACTAGCAGTTACATAGTACAGTTACATGCTAGCAGTTACATAGTACATTTACATAGTACATTTACATACTAGCAGATACATAGTACAGTTACATACTAGCAGTTACATACTAGCAGTTACGTACTAGCAGTTACGTACTAGCAGTTACACACTAGCAGTTACATAGTACAGTTACATAGTACAGTTACATAGTACAGTTACATAGTACAGTTACATAGTACAGTTACATACTAGCAGTTACATACTAGCAGTTACATAGTACAGTTACATAGTACAGTTACATACTAGCAGTTACATAGTACATTTACATAGTACTGTTACATAGTACTGTTACATACTAGCAGTTACATAGTACAGTTACATACTAGTGGTTACATAGTACAGTTACATACTAGCAGTTACGTACTAGCAGTTACTTACTAGCAGTTACATAGTACAGTTACATACTAGTGGTTACATTGTACAGTTACATACTAGCAGTTACATACTAGCAGTTTCTTACTAGCAGTTACATAGTACAGTTACAAACTAGCAGTTACGTACTAGCAGTTACGTACTAGCAGTTACGTACTAGCAGTTACACACTAGCAGTTACACACTAGCAGTTACATACTACAGTTACATAGTACAGTTACATAGTACAGTTACATAGTACAGTTACATACTAGCAGTTACACACTAGCAGTTACATACTACAGTTACATAGTACAGTTACATAGTACAGTTACATACTAGCAGTTACATACTACAGTTACATAGTACAGTTACATAGTACTGTTACATAGTACAGTTACATACTAGCAGTTACATAGTACAGTTACATACTAGCAGTTACATAGTACAGTTACATAGTACAGTTACATACTAGCAGTTCGATAGTACAGTTACATAGTACAGTTATATACTAGCAGTTACATAGTACAGTTACATACTAGCAGTTACATAGTACAGTTACATGCTAGCAGTTACATAGTACATTTACATAGTACATTTACATACTAGCAGATACATAGTACAGTTACATACTAGCAGTTACATACTAGCAGTTACGTACTAGCAGTTACGTACTAGCAGGTACACACTAACAGTTACATACTAGTAGTTACATACTAGCAGTTACATACTAGCAGTTACATACTAGCAGTTACACACTAGCAGTTACACACTAGCAGTTACATAGTACAGTTACATAGTACAGTTACATAGTACAGTTACATACTAGCAGTTACATACTAGCAGTTACATAGTACAGTTACATAGTACAGTTACATACTAGCAGTTACATAGTACAGTTACATAGTACTGTTACATAGTACTGTTACATAGTACAGTTACATACTAGCAGTTACATAGTACAGTTACATACTAGTGGTTACATAGTACAGTTACATACTAGCAGTTACGTACTAGCAGTTACTTACTAGCAGTTACATAGTACAGTTACATACTAGTGGTTACATAGTACAGTTACATACTAGCAGTTACATACTAGCAGTTTCTTACTAGCAGTTACATAGTACAGTTACAAACTAGCAGTTACGTACTAGCAGTTACGTACTAGCAGTTACGTACTAGCAGGTACACACTAACAGTTACATACTAGTAGTTACATAGTACAGTTACATACTAGCAGTTACACACTAGCAGTTACATACTACAGTTACATAGTACAGTTACATAGTACAGTTACATAGTACAGTTACATACTAGCAGTTACACACTAGCAGTTACATACTACAGTTACATAGTACAGTTACATAGTACAGTTACATACTAGCAGTTACATACTAGCAGTTACATACTACAGTTACATAGTACAGTTACATAGTACTGTTACATAGTACAGTTACATACTAGCAGTTACATAGTACAGTTACATACTAGCAGTTACATAGTACAGTTACATAGTACAGTTACATACTAGCAGTTCGATAGTACACTGTGTAGTGCACACTGTTTGAAGCACAGTCATACGTTAACCATTTGAACCCTGTCTCTATGCTATGGTGCAATGCTTACTTGAACGCTCATTGTTCATTGACGTCTACTTGAATGGGAGTGGTTTAATATATACATTCATACTTTACTCAGTATACATTTATACTTTACTCAGTATACATTCATACTTTACTCAGTACACATTCATACTTTACTCAGTTGCAGTGAGGTTCTTTGATAAAGTGAAACAGTCATGCAGTGAATAGCCAACGTTATATACTTTACATGTCATACAATTACACATTTAAAGCATACTCCCCAAAGTCACATAATACACATTAAAATACACTTGTATTTACTGTCAAAAACAACACGGTCATACTCAACATTCTACACTACCCATTATACTAATGTGATCCATGCCAATGTCCGAGTTACGTTCTCACGTTCCACCCATCGGGTCTTAGGGCCTTAGCTGTCTGACCATCACCCTCCACCCACAAAACGCTTTATTTCCCCCTGTCCTGGTTCTGGGTCTGGGTCTGGCTGGGTGACCACGGGGAGTGATGGAGCAGAGTAAGCCCTCTGTAGTAGTGAGTCTGAATCAACAGGAAATTGAAAGGCCTTGACAGAAATGTGAGAGAGCCTGTGTGACTGCAGGAGAGGAAAGGAATTTCCCCACTGGGCACATACGTCAGTTTAACGTCTAGTTTTTATTAACATTTGGTTGAGGTCTGGGTGGCCAGTGGGACCTGTCTCCACTTTCCCTGTAGCAGGAGGTCTGGGTGACCAGTGGATCCTGTCTCTACTCTCCCTGTAGCAGGAGGTCTGGGTGACCAGTGGATCCTGTCTCTACTCTCCCTGTAGCAGGAGGTCTGGGTGACCAGTGGATCCTGTCTCTACTCTCCCTGTAGCAGGAGGTCTGGGTGACCAGTGGATCTTGTCTCTACTCTCCCTGTAGCAGGAGGTCTGGGTGACCAGTGGATCCTGTCTCTACTCTCCCTGTAGCAGGAGGTCTGGGTGACCAGTGGATCCTGTCTCTACTCTCCCTGTAGCAGGAGGTCTGGGTGACCAGTGGATCCTGTCTCTACTCTCCCTGTAGCAGGAGGTCTGGGTGACCAGTGGATCCTGTCTCTACTCTCCCTGTAGCAGGAGGTCTGGGTGACCAGTGCTTCACAGTAAAGCATACTGCTGGCTTGTAACACACTATCTATCAGCATAAATATGCAAGTGTACAGTAGATTGTCTATTATAGTTCTAGATTGTCATGAAAATGAGTAGTGGTGCTGGATAGGATAGAACCTAAAGAGATTAGATGTGAGGCTTGGTAGGTATATATGATTGAAATTGTATTTGTCTCTCTGTGGTTTGGTACGTTTGACAAGACATCACATCACTGTTTTCAGTGTCAGGAGGGAGAACAGAGCATCCACAGCTCTGTTGGGATTGGGGAGGGGGCATATAGTGTGTGATGGAGGCTGACTGACCCAGAGAGGGGAGGCTGACTGACCCAGAGAGGGGAGGCTGACTGACCCAGAGAGGGGAGGCTGACTGACCCAGAGAGGGGAGGCTGATTGACCCAGAGAGGGGAGGCTGACTGACCCAGAGAGGGGAGGCTGACTGAGGGGGAGGTGAACTGAGGGGGAGGCAGACTGACCCAGAGAGGGGAGGCAGACTGACCCAGAGAGGGGCGGCAGACTGACCCAGAGAGGGCAGGCTGACTGACCCAGGGAGGGCAGGCTGACTGACCCAGAGAGGGCAGGCTGACTGACCCAGAGAGGGCAGGCTGACTGACCCAGAGAGGGCAGGCTGACTGAGGGGGGGGCAGGCTGACTGAGGGGGAGGCAGACTGACCCAGAGAGGGGAGGCAGACTGACCCAGAGAGGGGAGGCGGACTGACCCAGAGAGGGGAGGCGGACTGACCCAGAGAGGGGAGGCGGACTGACCCAGAGAGGGGAGGCGGACTGACCCAGAGAGGGGAGGCGGACTGACCCAGAGAGGGGAGGCTGACTGACCCAGAGAGGGGAGGCGGACTGACCCAGAGAGGGGAGGCAGACTGACCCAGAGAGGGGAGGCAGACTGACCCAGAGAGGGGAGGCTGACTGACCCAGAGAGGGGAGGCTGACTGACCCAGAGAGGGGAGGCTGACTGACCCAGAGAGGGGAGGCTGACTGACCCAGAGAGGGAAGGCTGACTGACCCAGAGAGGGGAGGTGGACTGACCCTGCGGTGACACAGGGGTTGTTGATGGCCCTACATTTTTCATCTCAAAATCACTCCTCTCTTGTGGAGGATGGACAGTGTATCTGTCTGAATGAACTGACCACCTCTGAGCTGCTATGGGTTTCAGAGGAGGGTTGTTCCCTGGCTTTTACCACCTCTATAAGCACTGTTCTCAGAGCAGTTCTGCTGTTTTTAATTGAGCCAAAGTCGCCCTGACAAAGCAGTTCAATTTCAATCAAATGGCATTTTCATCAGTGACACATTTCAATAGAGGAATTCTGAATTGATTCTTCTCACTCCACACCCCCTGACCAATACCATTAGGCATATCACTATTCATTATAGATTTTCATACAAAAACAATTAGATCAGCCTCCCATTCAATCCGAAAGAGCCAAGTTTTATGCCTATTTTTATTCAATTCCAGTGCTACTTAATCATCAGCATCTAAGGTAGAGAAACTCCCCGCTGTTTTCTGAGACGTCTCACGGCTAGCTGCTCTTAACTGGAGGGGCTGCTGCTTGTTTGGAGGCTACATTAGCTGCTAGCTCATTAGGTGGCTAATGCTAAATTCATTTGCGTGCCATGCGGCGTTGTTTACCCCCCACCGCCCCCCCATTCATCTCCTCACATAGCGCTGGGTAAGCAGAGGAGCCAGAAGTCCAGGCTGCACCTGATGCATCGTCTTGGCGCGTACCACATCCCACCTGGGGTGGGGGTGGGGGGGGCGCGAGCTGGAGCATCTTCTCTAATGGAGAGAAGGAAACATTAGCGCTATTCGCACGGCACCCCCCTGGGCTACAAACAAACGGCACGCAATTATCCTGCTAATTAAACCGGTGCAATAGTTTGTCAACAACCTCCTCAGGAGTAAATCAATCACGGACTGGCAGATTGTGTTTTGCCCAGTTTTTCAATGTTGGTCATCAGCAGAGAAGAGAGATGTCTTAGTGCTGGGATAGACAGGACCAATAATAAGCCATTTAGCAGACGCTTTTATCCAAAGCCACTTACAGTCATGTGTGCATACATTTTTACGTATGGGTGGTCCCTGGGATCGAACCCACTACCCTGGCGTTACAAGCGCTATGCTCTACCAATTGAGCTACAGAGGACCACAAGCCAAGCCATCCTAACACGCAGAACTTGGGAAGGAAAAAGAGGTGGGGGAGGTGCAGGTGAGATGGGTAGGTGACGTCCCGTGTGGCTCAGTTGGTAGAGCATGGCGCTTGCAACGCCAGAGTTGTGGGTTCGATTCCTACGGGAGACCAGTATGAAAACATGTGTGCCCCACTGTAAGTCGCTCTAGATAAGAACGTCTGCTAAATGACAAAAATGTAAATGTCAAAATGTGAAGGAAGAAAAGTGATGTCAACAGAAAATGTGTTGGTAAACTTTCCAAATGTCGACAAAACAAAATACGCTAGACAAGGTGGGATCTTTTTGTGTCTGTAAAATTAATTATGGGAGAAATGTCGGTGGAAATGCTTTTATGTACAAATATTGATATAATAACCATCATATCAAAGTAAACTTGGAGTCGGACGGTGTTGTGTGGTCCTCCCACTACAACTCGTCGGGAAAGCGTGCATTTTATTAGGCTACAGATTAAATAAGTTATGATGAACTTCACAGGGTGGTGAAAGTGCAAGTTGATGAGCTTGATGCTCCTTTCCAATAAATATTGAAGGGCTTGTTCTGGTGACATGATGATCGATGCCTGGATGCCGTTTGACAAATAAAAAGAATCATCATGAAGGCTATACCTGCACTGTATCTGCCAGCTGCTGGCTAGAGCGCACTTGCAAATACCAGAGTGGGCACACTCGCTATATAACGCAAAGCATTTTTGTGAGAAAACCATAAGTAGAGTTGAAACCCATTTAAATTGTATTTTTTATTTGGTACAAGGGAATTTAACCGCAAAATATATTTTTATATGCACTATGTCATAACGCACAGCGTTTTATCTGCAACAACTCAATTTGATGGAAACACATCTCTGGTGGGAAAATGCGCATATTGTTTTTATGCAGATTTTAGAATATTCACATGGACATCTGTCACTCATTGGATGGAAACCTAGCTACTGAAAGGAGAAGATGTGAGCGATAAGACAGCTAATTTACCTTGTGTAACAGTGTTGGTTAGATAGAGGAGATGCCTGATGCTGAAGCAGACTGGGAGGTCTATCAGGACCTGCCCAGGCTAGCTCCCCTTGTATCAACTACTCCGGGATCAGGACCCAGTGCGTTCAACCAACACACATACCAGTAATCCCTGCATACCTGCAACTGACTAGCCCCTCTGGCTAGCCCCTCTGGCTAGCCCCTCTGACTAGCCCCTCTGGCTAGCGCTGCCTCTGTTGACCACTTAACCTCTGACATAACTGCTGTAAAACCAACAACCTCTGGGTTTCTTTCTGCTTTTAATGAGTTGGTTGTAAAATGCTGGAGAGGATTGCTAGAACAGGCCCAATAGAAATGGCTCATTTGACATGTTGGTTAGTACTTAGGTTTAGATCACGCTTGCCTCCTCAATGTGCACCTGGCACCTATACAGCTTCCTTGTCTCTGATCCACAAGGCCCTGACACACCACACACACACACACACACACACACATACTCTCCCCACCCTGCCTTTTCTCATCAAGCCAAGATCAAAAACAGGTGGCTGCTTTGGGGTCATGTCACCAGGCTAAGGAAATCGCCCTGAAGATGGCTTCCTATTTAAAGTTATAGTCAGTGTGAGCGATGCCTCTGACAGGCCTTTGTAGCACTCCAGGCTAAGTACCCTATCCTTTGTCACCAATGACGGGTAGCTACTTAGGTGAACCCAATGCTTTCCATCAGCTTCCCCTCATGCTTCAACATATACCATCCTCCATGAGTGGCTTATTGAATTAGCAAGGTTGTCTACTCTGCGTTGAGTCCCCTCTGTCAGCCTGTGGAAAATTGCATTCTGTTAGGGTTAGGGAAGGTTGTGAGGGAGTTTTGATGGGTGTGAGGGGAGTAGTGGCGCTGTGGTCTAAGGCACTGCATCGCAGTGCTAGCTGTGCCACTAGAGATCCTGGTTCGAATCCAGGCTCTGTCGTAGCCGGCCGCGACAGGGAGACCCATGGGGCGGCGCACAATTGGCCCAGCGTCGTCCAGGGTAGGGGAGGGAATGGCCGTCAGGGATGTAGCTCAGTTGGTAGAGCATGGCGTTTGCAATGCCAGGGTTGTGGGTTCGATTCCCACGGGGGGCCAGTATGAAAAATAAAAATAAAATAATGTATGCACTCACTAACTGTAAGTCGCTCTGGATAAGAGCGTCTGCTAAATGACTAAAATGTAAATGTAAAATGTAGTGTTACTATGGTGTTGAAGTTGAAAGGAGAGTGGTTTATTGTGTGATTCTCAAGGACGTGGAGCGAAGCGGATGTTTTGCAAAGAATTCCGGGAGGTTGTGTGTGTGTGCACAGCGCACACATGTTTTCAATGTGATAAACAGGATAGAACCTAAAGAGATTAGAAGGAATGTACATTTACGGAGGAAAAAAATCCCTTTTTCTCACTTACTGCAAGTCTGTCTCTTTGCGTTAACCCACAAGCTTGTTAGGCGTTACTCTGTGTAAACTGACAAAATAGATAACATCACCCATGCAAATCGGAACCCTCTCAATCCCACGACCACGCTTTTCAAATATGTTTATTTTTTTCCAGTTCTCTTTTTTGTTGATTTATTTAGTACAATTAATTATTTATCATGTGTCTCAGGCATTTTTTTAAACCACAGAAACATTGAATTATAGATATGCGAATGGCCATCATACACATGTTGAGACTTGGGCTCAGTGTGGGGCGTCTTTTGGTCCGTCACTGGCTCAGATGATACTGTCTAAATGTCCCTTTTCATCTCTGTGTGTTCTGACTGCTTCAAAAGTGTATGTGTGTGTGTGTGTGCGCGCGCTGTGTGTGTGCGCGCGCTGTGTGTGTGTGTGTGGAGAGGATGTAGTCTCATTGTTCCACCTAATCCTCGTCAATTGGACCCTTCTGTGTACCCTAGCTCTCTGACTGCTAAACAGCCTCTCCGCCTAGCACCAGGCATGTACTGACACTCCCATTTACTACCACAAACTGGGCCTGCACCTGGGCAGGATGCAACTGAGAACACACAAACACACACACACACACTTACAGAACCCATTGTAAAATGAGGCTGTGCCTTTGAAGCAGTGAGAATGTACGCCACACGGAACACGTACACCCACACACGAGGATATGATCAGGAATCGGGCAACAATAAATAGGGCCATTTTGGCTCATATAGTTTCAGCGAGTGTGAAAACACTGGGCCATGCTGTGAGTAAAAGAGGTCTATGGAGGGTCCACTGGAGAGTTTGACCATGGCTTCAAGTGTTCTTACTTTCCCCGATGGAGACAGACGGGACAGTCAAACAAACAGTGAGAGGGAGGGAAGGAAGAGGGAGATGAGATGGTGTCAGGGGACCAGAGTGTGTAAATCTGTGGATGAGGACAGGAGCAGAGAGCGAGCGAGGAAATGGTGGAGGAACGGGAGAAGGAGTGATGTCAAATAAGTAGAGAGGGAGCCAGCCAAGGGAGAGGAGATACAAGTGTGTATATTTATGAGCGGGTATTAGAAAACCCAATGGACATGGAAAACACATCTCAAAGAAAAGCGCTGGCCAGCTTTTAATGCATGTTCTCTTGTCAAGGTCTTTTTTTTTGTCAGACGAGACGACACTTAAGGCATGTCGCAGGGCCACACTGAAACACTACTGGGATTGTTGGGGAAGGGTTTTGGCTTGGCCTCGTCTGTCTGCCATTGCCATTTGCCAAGATGCCACCATGCCTATATGTGGTCTTGCATTTTAGTCCATGAAATTACTGTAATAGGACATATGTTATATTACATACGTTAGGATAAAATGTGCACTATCAGTGTGTGTCTCTGTCTCTGTGTGTATGTGTGTATGGCTCATTTGTGTGCACAGGCCCTCCTGTGTGTATAGGGTTTAGGGCGGCCCTGTTGTGATGACTGGTGGGGGCAGAGAGAGGAGAGAGGTGAAAGCCAGGACGTCCTCTGAGCTCTCTCTCCCCTCTCCCTTTAGGCATCGCGGTCCTCTCCTTCTTTCGTCCTCCTCTCTTCTCTCTCTCTTCCGTGCTTCATTCCTCCCAGCAGGCAAATTAAATATGATGATCCCGCTGGAAATTAAATAGTAAATCTCATATAGGCCGGCCTGCCTGACTCCATGCCTGCCTGACTCCCTGCCTGCCTGCCTGCTTCCCTGCCTGCTTCCCTGCCTGCCTCCCTGACTGGGGTAGAAACACACTCTTAAAAGGCATCTTGACCAATGACTTCTCTGTTTGTGGGGAGAAAAAAAAAAAGAGAGGGGAGGTATCACGTGCCTCCATCTTTTAAGTCCCCACTGTGCAAGAGTTCACGCTCTTACAAACCAGGGGGAAGGCCCTTCACAAACCAGGGGGCAGGCCCTTCACAAACCAGGGGGAAGGCCCTTCACAAACCAGGGGGAAGGCCCTTCACAACCAGGGGGCAGGCCCTTCACAAACCAGGGGGCAGGCCCTTCACAAACCAGGGGGCAGGCCCTTCACAACCAGGGGGAAGGCCCTTCACAAACCAGGGGGAAGGCCCTTCACAAACCAGGGGGAAGGCCCTTCACAAACCGGGGGCAGGCCCTTCACAAACCAGGGGGCAGGCCCTTCACAAACCGGGGGCAGGCCCTTCACAAACCAGGGGGCAGGCCCTTCACAAACCAAGGGGCAGGCCCTTCACAAACCGGGGGCAGGCCCTTCACAAACCAGGGGGCAGGCCCTTCACAAACCGGGGGGCAGGCCCTTCACAAACCGGGGGGCAGGCCCTTCACAAACCGGGGGGCAGGCCCTTCACAAACCGGGGGGCAGGCTCTTCACAAACCGGGGGGCAGGCCCTTCACAAACCGGGTGCAGACCCTTCACTGTCATTTCATTTTCCTCCGCGATGGGTTCGTTGAGGTTTCACGTCACATTATTTTCCCTCCTTCCCCCATTGTCCCCATTGAGGCAAAACAGATTATCCTCTCCATGAATTTCTGTTCCCCAGTTTTTCTCTTCATCTTTACGGTGCAGGAACAGCTGCCAGCGGAAGGCGACAGCACGGAGAGAGAGGTGTGTGTGTGTGTGTGTGTCTCTCTATGTGCCTGTGTGTGTGTGTGTGTGTAGATACACGGTGATAGAGCAAAGCACACATCCCTCCTCACCGTGCTACACTGACCCCAATCACCACCTATGGGATCAGTCCAGTATGACAGATAGCCTGACACATGAAACATTGCTGCTCACCGCACAACCTTATAGAACCACACACATACAGTAATACACACGCAAACACACACACACGTTGAATCAGGCTGCTGGAAGTATTTTCCCTTCATTGAGATATTGTAGATGTATAGATTGCATTCTGCCAGTCTGCAGCCGTTCCCCGGCCCTGTTCACATGAGAAAACATTCTGCCAGTGTGCAGCCGTTCCCCGGCCCTGTTCACATGAGAAAACATTTTGCCAGTCTGCAGCCGTTCCCCGGCTATGTTCACATGAGAAAACATTTTGCCAGTGTGCAGCCGTTCCCCGGCCCTGTTCACATGAGAAAACATTTTGCCAGTCTGCAGCCGTTCCCCGGCTATGTTCACATGAGAAAACATTCTGCCAGTGTGCAGCCGTTCCCCGGCCCTGTTCACATGAGAAAACATTTTGCCAGTCTGCAGCCGTTCCCCGGCCCTGTTCACATGAGAAAACATTCTGCCAGTCTGCAGCCGTTCCCCGGCCCTGTTCACATGAGATTTGTATTTTATTTTTTGAACACTACACAACCATAGTGACTCAGGCGGCATGTTGTATTTCCTCAACACTGAGTTTCATTTGCTGATGGCGTAGAAGGAATCCCACAAACGTGCACGGGAACACACACACATCTACCACCGCTTCTTTGTCATTTTCCTGCAAGATAAGCCCAAACCAGGCAGATTTCTGTTAGTGCGAGCCTCCCTCCATTATTGGGTCATAAAGCAATGTGACATCTCTATTTCTGCACCAACTGATCTCCCATCACACTCTGCTGCAAACGCCGTAATCCACCCACTGATAACCCCAGCAGTTGCACCCCTCATTGTGTCCCTCCCATAATGCCTCGCTCGGCAGGCACGATATGCACAAGTCGGCAAGCTGTTTAACATCTTAGCCATTAGCGCTTCCTCCCACTACTTATTACAGTCCGCACTTCGGAGAAAAAACAGCTATTCAATCGAGGCTTGGGGGGGGAACCCTGACACATGGACTCGGAAATGCGTCCATTAACCAGGACTGACTGTATTTTGGGTCCTTACACCTTACGGACAGTCTCCAATCAATCTGCAATGTTTCAATGGCTTCCCAATATTGCTTTTCTCATATCAAATGTAATCAGTGTTTGGGACTTTAATGGTTAGCGGTCTGCCTCCATAGGGGAGGTATCTGTTGCAGCAGTGTGGAAATATGGGTGTTCTCACCATATTCTGTAGGTACAGACTGTTACAGGAAACTGAAAATCTCCTGTAATGAGAATCCACCTGTATCTGTCATGTGTTCCATCATAACTCACCTGGATCAGGAAGTGGAGCGGTTTTTTGTTTTACTGTGGCAAAATGAGAAACCAATTTCTACAACCGCAATGGTCCCCACTGTATATACAGTAGACAGGTTTTTTTTAAGCTGTGCGTTTCATTAACGGAACAATAAAATATGGTTTTATTGTTCTTTTATCCGCTGTCTTCTCTCTGCCGCCCCGAACACAATCAGTTTGGGTTCTGAGCGGGACCTCTGTCGTTTTCTGCTTGAAACATCATTTCTATGGTAATTCTCTCCCTCCCTCCCTCCCTCCCTGTCTCTCTCTCTCTCTCTCCCTGTCTAATCTTATTGGCCTACTGAACAGGAAATGCAATTTCCTGCTCTTTCTCCCTCGTCTCTCCCTCTTCCTTCCGTTCCCTCCACGTACTTACGCGTGTAACAATGGCTGTTATACCCCACACCCAAACTCATCGTCTCAACATTCGCCCACAGAACGTCACGCCATTATTTGTCTTGACAAAACAAGCCTCTGACGGGTCTAAAAAGAGACAGTAGGGAAAGGGGTGGACAGAAAGAAAATGGAACGGATTGGTTTTCAACAGTGTCTTCATCCATAAGGGCCCTATATACCTACAGGCATATTGTTGTATTGGTCCCACCAGGGTTGTGTTGGACCCACCAGGGTTGTGTTGGACCCACCAGGGTTGTGTTGGTCCCACCAGGGTTGTGTTGGACCCACCAGGGTTGTGTTGGACCCACCAGGGTTGTGTTGGACCCACCAGGGTTGTGTTGGACCCACCAGGGTTGTGTTGGACCAACCAGGGTTGTGTTTTTTTCCCGAGAGGTGAGGATGGCCAGGATCAATTACAGTAGGCCATCACCCCTGAGCATCACCCCAACACACACACACCGTAAACAGCCAGAACGCACCAGGCAACACACAGTGAGAGTAGAGCGGGGTAATTGGTGTGTAGAATGTGTTTTACTTCTCTCCTGTGTGTGCGTGTGTGTGTGTGTGTGTGTGTGTGTTTAGCCTCCTTTTCGATCATTAGAAAATAGACTGTTATTTCTACTTACCCTAAAAGCTTTAACCCCCTGGTTTGAATGGTAAGGATCCGAGTCCAGTTGTGTTGTACCATAATGGGGATGTTAACTCAACCTCAGTGTTGTTCAGTTGAAAATCCTTAAGACAATAAAATAATGTTTCCGCACAGTACTTTAAATGGATACTCTCAAGTTTCCTGTATTTGAATGGGACATTTGTCACTTTCTCAGTGATGTTTTTTCTATAATGTAAACCGTGTTCGTCAAAGGCCTTTGTAAAACACTCTCCTCGAAACCCCTTTGAATGATTGAAATCAAATCATATTTTCATGGTGTGCTGAATGTGAAGGTTGATGCAGAGAGTGGGCTTGTTTATAAGTAAGCTTTTCAGACGTTCTGATGTTTCATACTTGGCAAAGGGAATGCGTTGGGAAAGGACTTCAAACGATAAGGCAATAAGGAGCGTGTAATCACGGAATACCTCTCAAATCAATTATACATCAGCAGCTATTCTTATCATCAGTAGGACACTGTCCTATGGCTTTGCTGTCTGGTGAATGTGTTTGTTTGTGTGTGTGTGTGTGAGTGAGTGAGGGGGAGCGATTTTATACGAGCTTGGAAAAGTGTTAAACATTTGTATTCTTGTGTGCACACATGAGACTGTGTGTGTGAGTGAGTAAAAGTGAAGATTCCCAGAGAGGTCACCAGAGCAGGACCAAGGTCTTTGAGGAGCTCTCTGGCTCCCGGCCACAGATGCACCAGATAAGACCTGGTCTCAGAGGCCCTACTGCTCCCCCTACTGCCTCCCTCTCCCTCCCTGCAGGCCCCCTGCTGCCCTCCATCACACAGACCTTTTCTCCACCACATGGCACACCCATTAATCACTGGCCAGCATGAAGATACACCAAAGTGTGTGCGTGTGCGACTCCACACAATAGTTGTGTTCAACAATAGATCCATAACCCTGATGGTTGTTGCCTGTGTGTCTTGGCCACGACATCCATTACATCACCATCAGCCCATTGAGAAAGCTGGGGGTTTTCTGCCCTGGAGGGTTGGTAGGAATGAGTTGGCCCCCTGGAGAGTGTGTGTGTGTGTGTGTGCTGTCACAGTCATCTCTGGAGCTGTATATGCTTGGATCCTAAGACCATCAGCAACCCCCCTACACACACACGCACACACACACACACACACACACACACACACACACACACCGCTCTGCCAGTCCATGGGTGTGACCTTTACAGGAAACATGGTCTCTTCCTGATGTGAACAGATTTGAAACATGTCCTATCTCACTCTGCGGAGCCGTGTCAGGCCGAGAGGAGAGGGAGAGCGGTTGAGTGGAGCTGAAACTTCTCCAGCCATCTATTCCTCCATCCCTCCATCAGTCTACATGTGGATGGTCAGGCCGTCATCACATCACACTTCACTCAGAAAGACAGAGAACGGCTGCTAGCTGGTGTGTGCTTTGCCTTTGACTCGGACAAGCCATTTATTTCACAATAGCACAATCTTAGCTGATGTTTTATATTTAGTAGACAGGTAATGTATGATACACCATTGTAGTTAGAGTTGTCTATTTTAATGAAGGTATTTCTCTTTGACATGTTAATGTAACATGTAATGACATGAATAATGAGTGGAGTTACATTACAGTGACATGCTTTAGTGGGACGATGTAGCCGGATGTGAGAAGAGGATGTGTTCCACAACAACATGTTCATCTCGGGTGTATTCATTCTGCCGATGCTGTTGCTAAACTTTTAAGCGGGGGGGGACGACGACACCTACCTGAATTTGTCCAATAGAAACTCTTGTTTTGCTCTGTTTGCTTCTTAAACAGTTTCTGTAATGAATACACCCCTGGTTAATTGTAAACTTCCCCTCCCTCTTCTCCGAGTCTGCAGCTTTTAAGGAGCAGCAGGTGTTGCGGCCACGCTCCGACGCCCACCACCAACGTAGCGGGGACACGGACATCACTAAGGATGATGGACATAGGCTATGCAGTACGCACACTCTAGAAGCTCTTAACCGTGGTGTGGACATACAGAGGGGGCTTCTGGGTCCTTCTGCCTCCATGAATGGATGACGATTGGAGGAGAGGATGGGAGGAGAGGAGGGAGTACACAGGAAAGCGTTCAGGGAGCGTAATTTAGTTTATTGTTGGTTGTCAGAAAGCCATCATTATTGGCTGCTTCCACCGACTCTGAAGCAGGCTTTGATAAGGATGAAAGCCGGGTGCCATTACCCAGATGGCTGTGTTGATTTTGTTGAATCCTTCTCTCTACACTTCCGTCTAGAGCTCTCGCTCTTTTTCAATGGTTTTCAAAAAACAATAAACTAGTGTGTGTAGTTGCTGTGTGTGTGTGTGTGTGTGTGCGTGTGTCGCCTCGCCGAGCTACTGTGAAGTGAAAAGCGAGGTAATAGAGATGAGTGACAGCGGGATCAGGACGGAGGTACTCCAAGGGGCTCCCGACACCAGCATGAAACGGACTGTCAAGCAGAACAACACTTATCCTGTTTTATTGTTTTTGTCTCTGATTTGAATCTGAACCCATTTTTCTGCTGAAAAGCACTCCGTACACACACAGTGATAGCAGCTGTTCCTCTGTATCTCTGGTATCCTTGGGAAGAATCAGTGACATCTCGCCATTTCCCCCTCCGCTCGCCTGTGCTGGAGTTTAGCCGCAGCAATACTCGAACGCACCCGTGAGAATGTGCCGCGTGTCTCTGTGCGGGGGTCTGAAAGCGTGTCACACATCTCGCCGGGTGTGAAAAAGAGGACAGCTGTCAATCAAAGCCAGTCTGTATTCTCCCCTTGTGTTGTAACAGAATTGCCATGAATACCTCCTGAGGGGAGAAAAACAGAAGTTTACTCACCAGTGGTAATACAGTACAAGACAGACTTAAAGCTATTCAAATGGATTCACATCAATCTATCGATGGAGGTAGTTGTTGACGTGTTTGGCGGTTCTCGTATACCAAAATCCCAAAGAATTGAGGATGTCATTTGAATCAAGGCTTGGAGTCTGCATGCATGGTGAACGGGCTGCCTCGCTACTGCTCACCGGAATAGGCTGCCCCTCACACACACACACACACACACACACACACACACACACACACACACACACACACACACACACACACTAACCCCCCCCACCCCCTGCCACAGACAATCTGTTCCCTCTCATCCGGGACTAATACCTTTATTCTCCTTCCCAGAGCACTTAGTGCAGGTAAGAGGCCTGCTGCTCCATATCACTGCCCACAGCATAGGGGAGCTCAGGTAGAAATATTCACTACGCTACGCCATGCTCGCTACGCCATGCTAGCTTCACTATGCTACAACTACGCTACAGTATACAGGCTTTATTGTTGTTTTTCAATGGAATAATTGTGACACACCTCGTGGCACTTTGGCAGTGGCCATGTTTTAGCCCCATCATGGTTCATTCTTATCTACTCGTACGACAGGGGTTAGTCCGTGACCTATTAGCATAGGGCAATGACATGCTAATAATTGGGAAGAGCTATATTTAAATGTCAAGTGTCAAGCCTGGGCAGGAGAAGGGGAAAGAAAAAAAGCTGTTAATAGTTGACATCTAAATGTCAAATATGTTTTTTTTATATATATATACTGGTAGGAGTGGGGAGTAAGGCCAAAGACCCCAGCCCTACCGACCCCGAAATGCGATTAATATCAATTCTCTGGCAGCGTCATTGCTCAACCTCCGAAACACCCAAGCTGATGCAAAATGTGAATCTCTGAGGCTAATTCCCCTAGCAACTGGCGTGACGGTATGGGCCGGCGGCAAGCCCTGCCTCACACGCACACACAAGACGGATTGTGTCCTGTCACAATCCGTCTTGAGCCCCATCGCCAAGCCATTACGTGGTGTCCTCCCCTCCCAGTTTGACAGGCAAGGGGAATGCAAATGACCGTCCTCCCCTCCTCCTTTCCTCCCCTCTTCTTCCAATCTTCCATCTCTGGGATTTATGACAGGCTTGCCATTCAGAGATGTCCCTTTCTGGAGACTTAAGGCCAGGGTAATAGGCTTCATCCATCTTCTCCTCCAAAGAGCAACCTTGGCCCCTGACGCGCCATTTTGTATGGTTCTATGGCTGAGGTGTGTCAGAGGGCTTGTCGAGCTCTGGCTCTCCAAGCTATTTGGCTATTATATCTGGTGATTGGAGAGGACGGTTAAGGGCCTTCGTGTTAAAGACCTCCGCCTGCATCCTGTGGGAAAGCGATAGACTTGTCTTTAAACCACCCATCCTATTCAGACACAGAGGCACGTGCATGTGCGCGCGCACACACACACACACACACACACACACTTGCAGCCATTCTCAAACATACAGTTAGTGTATATTTAAGAGAACCCCCCCCACAACTTTCCCAGTTAATATCCACTGAGAGCGGCTTGCGCTTCAATGTCTTCCCACCACCACCCCTCTCTCTCTCTCCCTCCCTCATCTCTCTCTCTCTCTCTCCCTCATCTCTCTCTCTCTCCCTCATCTCTCTCTCTCTCCCTCATCTCTCTCTCTCTCTCTCTCTCTCTCTCTCTCTCTCTCTCTCTCTCTCTCTCTCTCTCTCTCTCTCTCTCTCTCTCTCTCTCTCTCTCTCTCTCTCTCCCTCATCTCCTCCTCTTCTTTTGTCTCTGGCATAGCTGGTGTCAAAACGCGTGTCACTTCCCGAAGACGCCGGCTAATTTGAGTTCTCTGCCCGGCAAGCCATTAATTCCCAGCGGTCCAGCAACTGTTTACCCACCTAGCGCATCCTCAGTAGTTCTCCTCACAAATAGAGGAGAGGGCGGGGGGAGGGAGAGAGTAGCGGAAGGGGGGAGAGTGGGAGGGCCTAGGCCTGTGAGCGATAAGTGTAGATGTCGTTTGACAAGGAGGCAGCGTGAGATTTTTCTTGACTCGTATCTTTGAGTTTTGTTTGCTTTGAACGGGGCGTGTCTTTGAAGGAGCAGGTCTTTGAAAGAGCAGTTGTTTTGTGGAAATTGCGACAGCATTTTTCATCCTTTTTTTCTTGAGCGAGCACAGGTTTGTTCTTCCTCTGTATCTGGAAGATTTACAGTGGCCCTGCGATGTGTTCCTCACTTGTAATCTTTTAATGTCCAGCCTTGATTACACTGAACCGGACCATTCTCACTGCGATAAAAGGCGACTTGAAGAAAAGAGCCTGTAGTTCAATACACACAGAGACAGCGAGAGAGAGTTATCGGCAGTGGTCAGACGGTGTGTGTGTGTGCATGCTTTCATGTATTGGTCCGTGTTCGTGTGTGTCTTCATGCATATGTTGAATGCAGGTGTGTGTGTCGGCAGGTTTGCTTGCAGGTGTGTGTGTCGGCAGGTTTGCTTGCAGGTGTGTGTGATCTTGATCTTTGATTGGTGGCCATGGAGAGGTTTGACCCTCCTTATCTCTCTCTGCCTGCAGTCTGGCCACTGGGCTATTTGTTTACCCACCATCAGCAGCATAGCAGCATGCACACTACTTTCTACTGTCCCTTTGCTTCATAAAGCAACACACACATACATTACTTCCAGCAACAGATTACCTGCTTAAATAAAACATGATTTGTCTGGTGGGAGGTTTTTTTTTCTGCAGTGTGGTTAATCGATAAAGTTGTTAAGTCTTTTGACTGTCTCACCATTAATTACAAGGCAGTGGGAGGAATGAGGGAAGGGGGGTGGTAGTGGGAAAATCAATGTGTTAAAAATGAATTCCAGGTATCCAGACAGACTGTTGGGTGGGTGCATTGTGCGAAAGGAAGGCGTTTGTGAAGTTAAGGGCAAACGGCTTCTCGTGGGAAGAGGGACACTCGGAAGAAGAGATGATATCGGTGGATGGGGGAGGAGGTGGAGGGAGGGAAAGAGGGATCATAAACAGAAGTCAGCCTCCTGTAGCTCAGTTGGTAGAGCATGGCGCTTGCAACGCCAGGGTTGTGGGTTCGATTCCCACGGGGGGCCAGTATGGGAAAAAAAAGTATGGAAAATGTATGCACTCACTAACTGTAAGTCGCTCTGGATAAGAGCGTCTGCTAAATGACTAAAGTGTAAAATGTCAGCTGATTGGGCGCTCTGTCTGGCTGAGAGGACACACGTTTGTGCGGTGTTTGTGTAGCGTGTGTGTACATCATCACGATATCCTGGAGATGTCTCCTCTAGAGGAGAAACGCACATCAAGACTTAATATTAATACCAAAAAAATAACATTTGAATTCAAACATCTTTGTCCTTGTGTTTTTCATAGCAAGGTGTGACATGCTTAGTATTGATACGTCATTTTCTGATGATAGCCTATCAATGTTGAGTTGGGCCCTGCAAATGCCATGTTGAGTATGAGCCTCCAAATGTCTCCTTTGTGTGGTTGAGATGTTGAGCTCACTCTGAATGGCCATTTATAGGCCCTCTCTCAGCTGGGTTTTAATAGAAAGACTCTGTCTCTCTCTCTCTCTGTGTTCACTGTCTTTCTTAGCTCTATCATTCTCTCTCTTTCTCTTCCTCCACCATGCTGGGGTCAGGGGTCATCCTAAAGGGCAACATGAGTTATTGTTTTCCAGCCGTCCATTCGATGCTCTGGGAATTGTGAAGGGGCTGAATGATTGCTGTGGTCAGTACACAAGTGTAGTGTGTGTACGACACAGCTCCCGTTGACTGGTAATGCATTCCCAGGTATCTGGTCTGCTGGAGTTATTGATTTATGTAAAGGGATGAGGCCCTGTGCTCTGTTTACTGTCACAACTCCCTCACCTATCTCTCTTTCTTTGCCATCTCTATCTTTCTCTCTCCCTCTGTATTTTTAGCTCTCGACTATCTCTCTCTCATTCCATTTTGGCAATCCGTCTCTTTCTTAGCTATTCCTCAATCTCTCTGAGATTCTCTCTTTCTCTTGTTCTTTCTATCGACTCTGTTGGCTCTCTCTTGGCTCTCTTTTCTTTCCCTCGCTCTTTCTTCTCATCTTCTCTCTCTCTCCCTCCTTTCTCCTCCCTCCCCGCTCGGTCTCTCTCTCCCTCTTCCTCCTTGCGCTCACAGAAAAATGGGGCTCCCAGATCAGATGGCAGTGTTTGCTTTTGAAAATGCCATAGTCCTCCTGATCTCCTGTGAATATATCCTCCCTCCCTCCCTCCACCCCTCAGTCATGCAACTCATTTACAGCCCTCTCTCCTTTTATTCCCCTCTGCCACTCGTTCACTTCCTGTCTCATCTCGTTGTTTGTCTCCTCTTCTGTTCTCTGATTGGTCCTTCTGTTGTTCCTCTGTCACCACCGCTGTTAGTCTTTTATCTTATTCATTATTATGCGAAATGAAACAAGACGTCCTTTTGAAAATAAACGTACCCATTTATAATTTTTCTGCTCTCCCGCTTTTCAATGGTATTATATCGAAGAGCTCCAAGTATGCTTTCAAGTATTCAACGTTGTGCTTTCTATGCGCAGTCAACACACAAAGAAGACAGTAAGCACTCATCTGCAGTGAGGCCCATTTCCATTGTACTCTTCCCTCCTCCTCCTTCCCTGACGGTTGAATGTCTTGCGGCATCGGCGGACATTTAGGCTGCAGCTCATGAAGAGTGAAGAAGGCTAAATGTGCAGTGGAAGACGCCTCAGGCCTACTATCCAGCTGAGCTCCTTGTCAGTCAAGACAGTAGTTACAGTCTAGAACGATGACAATGTGACATACAATGGACTCTGGATTGCACAGTCGCACCAGTACAATGGGAAAATGCACAGCAGATGTGGAAACTGTGTTTTTGTGAGGGACCTATCCTCCATCCTGGATTCTTTTTTTTTACAAAGTGGGTTCAGGCAGCTAAGTACTGTATTGGAGAGGAAACCATGGAATCGCAGATGATGGTGCTGTCATGGAATATAGTCATGTGATGTCAACCACCAACTGTACAATGTACAGTTAAAAAAATACATTAAAACTACTATGCTAATAGGATGAAATGGAGATATGTGGAATAATTCCACTAGCAACTATTTTGCTTATATTGGAGGGCTGATCTGATTGGCCGACAGTGTCCATCTCTGTCCCTGCATTATCAGGGAGGCTGCCTGTACTCAAACACACCTAAACACATTCTAGCCTGCTCTTCCGAGACCACTCACAGGCCCTTTGGATATGCATCAAACAAGAAGATACATTGTTGGCATTTTCAAGTCGCACATTTTAAGTCGCAACTGTCCCCCATTTTTTTAAACATGGGGCGTTTGTTGCGTGATAGACCCAGCCGTGAGCCAAATAAGCTTTTAGTTCTACCAACAGAAGCACTCTAACTCTCTTAATCGCATCAACATTTGAGGAAAGAGGAGAGGATGTCTTTTTGTGTGGCAATTTCAACCCCATTCTTTTTTTTACCCACAATACTGCTCTCAATACAAAAACATACATCTTTGATTTTGTACAACAAAGGTTCGAGCCTTGCAGCTTACTCTCGAATATTAAAAGATATATCAATAAAGCACTTGGACTTGTGCTTTAATCTTAAACTATTAGTATTGCGTTGTAATCAGCGGCGATTTTAGCATGCAAATCTTGGTGGGGCAAAAAAACTATATATATGGGATGCATGCCAGCAAAGCCACTACACAACACAACACAATACTAAACAATATATTAATTGCACTATAGCGGTGACAAACTGTGCCCACAAACTGTTAGGGCCTACATAAAGCTGTCCCAGCAGCAGAGTCCCAACAGCAGTCCCAACACCTTACCACTGCTACACCTGGCTATCAGCGGAGCCTTGTCTGGCAGAGAAACAGTTCATTCAGCCTCATTTAATGCCTTTAAAAAAAACATAGCTGATATGGCTGACTTGCTTAAACAAATATGGTTTCTACTGACAATTGAGATGTACAAACTATGGCATAAGGGGACGATAAGATGCAATCCGCAATTTAAATTAAGACATTAATGAGCGAGCTAGGACGGACCTGGTCAATGTAACTATTTGTTCAGCACTTTTGAAATGTACAGCAACATAATTCAGAACATGGGCTGTTCTTACAGTATTCTCCCTGTACATCAAGTCAGAACCATATGATAAATAAAGGGGGCATATAAGCAGACAATGAAAGCTCTTACAATATTTGATGATTACAATTCTCTAAAACAGGTTGTAGGCTACATGTGCACCACCAAGTCAGAACAGTAGGTGAAATTAAGAGGGGAAAATATACCAAATTATTAGGGTGAGGTACATGGGCTACTAACAGCTTACTACACAACATACACCTAGTATTACTTTATTAGCTACAGTATACATATCTCCCTGGCATATTACATATAATTTATGCAGCAGCATACAATACATTTTTGGACTCACCTTGTTGTGCTGTGCTCACTTGAACAGGAAGGTGGAGTGGCAGTCCTTCATGAGCAAACTTTGTCATCAAAGTCTGGCATTCTCTGGATTTATGGTGCTTTCAAGACAATTGGGAACTTGGAAAAAAAGGTCGAATCATGATGACGTCAATGATCTTCAGGTCGTAGCTCTAGAAAGAGGATTTACAATTCCGAGTTGGATGACCGTTCAAAACTT
The DNA here is from genome assembly GCF_964263955.1 of Coregonus lavaretus. Classification (NCBI taxonomy): domain Eukaryota; kingdom Metazoa; phylum Chordata; class Actinopteri; order Salmoniformes; family Salmonidae; genus Coregonus; species Coregonus lavaretus. Next base: position 6,611,938 of record NC_140021.1, read on the forward strand.
ATTTTCCCAGTCGGAGCACATTTTTTCCCCGAGTTTCCAGTTGTCTTGAACTCACTGAAGTCTGATATTTGGCAGTTCCGAGTTAACAGTGGTTTTAAGCGCCGCACAAATCATGCTTTATTGACAGCATGGCCAATGTTGAATGTTTATAATTTTAAACTTGGAAAAGAGACCTTACAATACAGCACTCTGATCCTGTGTTTAAGAAATTGATTAGAGATTCTCTGCTAGCTTATGTCTGTCTTCTTGGAAAATATTCCCCTGGTCCTCCTTATACCCCCCTTTTTGTTTAGTAGAAACGGCACATGATTGAAGAACTCTCCGGCAAAAAGAAAGGCGGAGGTATGTTTCATGATGAACTACTCATGGTGTGATTGTGGTAATTTACAGGAAGTCTTTTTGTTCACGCTACCTGGAATACCTCACAATCAAATGCCGACCACATTACCTCCTGAGAGAATTATCTTAGGTCGTCATCACAGCCATGTATATTCCCCCTCAAGCCGATACCACGATGGCTCTCAAGGAACTACACTGGACTTTTTGCTAACTGAAAACCGCATATCCTGAGGCCACATTTATTGTAGCTGGGGACTTTAATAAAGCAAATCTGAGGAAAACGCTACCAAAGTTTTATCAACACATCGCCTGCACTACTCGAGTCTCAAGAACTCTCGACCATTGCTATTCTCCCTTCTGGGATGGCTACAAGGCTCTCCCCCGCCCTCCCTTCGGCAAATCAGATCCCACCTCCATTCTGCTCCTCCCTTCCTATAGGCAGAAACTCAAACAGGAAGTACCCGTGGTAAGGACAATTCAATTTTGGTCTGACCAATCGGAATCTATGCTTAAAGATGGTTTTAATCACGCGGACTGGGATATGTCCTGGGTTGCCTCTGAGAATAACATTGACGTATACACGGACTCGGTGACTGAGGTCATCAGGAAGTGCATAGCGGATGTTGTTCCCACTGTGATGATGAAAACCTATCCAAACCAAAAACCGTGGATAGATGGCAGCATTCGCACAAAACTGAAAGCGCGAACCACCGCATTTAACCACGGTGACTGGGAACATGGATGAGTACAAACAGTCCAGTTATGCCCTCCGTAAGGCAATCAAACAGGCAAAACGTCAGAACAGAGACAAAGTGGAGTCACAATTCAGTGGCTCAGACCCGAGACGTATGTGGCAGGGACTCCAGACAATCACGGATTATAAAGGGAAAACCAGCTATGTCGCAGACACCAATGTCTTGCACCCACACAAGCTAAATACCTTCTTTGCCCTCTTCGAGGAAAACAGTGCCACCGCCGCTCACGAGGATGGTGAGCTCTCGTTCTCCTTGGACAATGTGAGTAAGACATTTAAGCGGCATCCCTAGCCTCGTCCTCAGGGCATGTGCAGACTAGCTGGCTGGAGTGTTTACAGACATATTCAATATCTTCCTATCCTAGTCTGTTGTCCCCACTTGCTTCAAGATATCCACCATTGTTCCTGTACCCAAAAAGCGAAGGTAACTGAACTAAATGACTATATCCCCGTAGCACCACTTCTGTCATCATGAAGTCCTTTGAGAGGCTAGTTAAGGATCATATCACCTCCACCAGTACCCTGCCCTGAACTTTAGTCACTAGCCGGCTACCACCCGGTACTCAACCCTGCACTTTAGAGACTGCTGCTCTATGTACATAGTCATGGAACACTGGTCACTTTAATAATATTTACATACTGTTTTACCCACTTATATATGAATATACTGTACTGTATTCTAGTCAAGGCCTATCCTATTTAACTATTGCTGTACATATACTATTCTATCCTACATATTCTACAGATATACTACATATTCTATCCATATACTGTCCATAATGTCTATACATCCCATCATATACATATATATTTATATTCCGGACTAATATTTATATATTTCTTAATTCCATTATTTTACTTTGTATAGTTGCATGTATTGTTAGATATTACTGCACTGTTGGAGCTAGGAACATAAGCATTTCACTACACCCGCAATAACATCTGCTAAATATGTGTATGCCACCAATAAGATTAGATTTTGATACTGTAAAGGTGAGTGTGAAAATAGAGTAAGTCTATGCATTTAGATATCCTTTAATCCATCTCTTTTGTCTGATTTATCTCTGTGATGCTTGTAGTTGGCTGCGCTGTTGGTTTCAGCTGGAGTTAGAAGTTGATGACTTCAGAGACCTTTCTGGAAGTGCTGAATGTTCCGATTTTAGTGATTTAATGCCATACATCTAAGGGGTGCGAGTGACTGGCTTGTTGAATCTGATTTCTGCCTGTAAAACGCCTTCCCGAGAGCTTTATTACGAGACTACTGATTAGAAGGTGCTCTGAGCCCCTTTGTTATAATCTCGGCTCAGAATTGAAATATAGATTAACGAAATGGACTCTATACTTAAATACTTGGATATTCCTATAAACCCAGGATGAAATAGTCCTATCCATGAGCTGCGTATTTTCTCAAGATGTCCTCTCAATGTTAGCAGAAAGAGAAGTGGGAACAAAGTGGAAAATGTTAAACCACATCTCCTTTTCTGTCAGTGTTGCTCTGCCATTAAACCTCCCCAGGTTTTTATCGCTGTTTGACCTAATCTATGTCACAGAGTCTGTGAAAATGGAGAGGATTAGAAAAGTGCTGTCGAATGGGTTTGGGTTTGACAGCACTTTTTTCCATCCAGCTTCAGTTGGAGCTTGGTCTCCTCATCAGTTTACCCAGGCTTACCAAATTGCCTATCTTGTTGCTCCTCTGGTGGGAGAGCAGCATGGCCCATGTAATTCTAACTAAAGTGTTAGAGCGCTAAATTCCACAGAGATGGACTGCCAATTGATCCCAGGATGGATATTGATCCTATTACAGTGATGTGTGTAGCTGCCCCGGCCTCACGTGGGAGAGAATAGAGCAGGAGCCGAGGCTGTCTTATTAGACCTGATGGGAAGAGAGCCTGGGGTGGCTGTCTGGACAGAAGGGGTACCCCAAGGAACAGTGTTTGGGACCATTACTGTTCCCTGTCAGAGTGGGGGTACCCCAAGGATCAGTGTTGGGACCATTACCATTCCCTGTCAGAGTGGGGGTACCCCAAGGATCAGTGTTGGGACCATTACCATTCCCTGTCAGAGTGGGGGTACCCCAAGGATCAGTGTTGGGACCATTACCATTCCCTGTCAGAGTGGGGGTACCCCAAGGATCAGTGTTGGGACCATTACCATTCCCTGTCAGAGTGGGGGTACCACAAGGATCAGTTTTGGGCCCATTACTGTTCCCAGTCAGACTTGGGAGGCGAAGGGGTTTACATAAAGCCACAGCAGGGTAACAGATGGGTAGGTAGGGGGATTTGGATGTTGCAACTGTTTGAAGGACTCAGCATTTAGTTTTTGATGCTTGCCAACATTCTTTGCCTTTAGATAACAAAAAGCTATATTGAAGGGGAAGGGGAAAAAATCATATTTTTTTAGTCTTTGAACATAATTAAATGATATATGCTGTTATACATTAGTGTTGATGTTATCTTTATGATTGACTAAAATTCTCCCCCCCCCCCTCCAATGCCCCCCTCTCTTGTCCCCCTCTCTACAGACCCCATGCACGGCCCCCAAAGACTGGAGGTGGTGGACATCAAGTCCAAGCAGATCACAGTGCGCTGGGAGCCCTTCGGCTACAACGTGACACGTTGCCACAGCTACAACCTAACTGTCCAGTACCGCTACCAGTCCGGCGGCAAGGAGGAGACCCGGGAGGAGGTGTGCTACGACACCCTGAGCCTGGCGCCGCAGCACACAATAAGGAACCTGTCACCCTACACCAACGTCAGCGTCAAGCTGGTGCTGGGGAACCCCGAAGGCGTCAAGGAGAGCACGGATGTTGACGTGCTGACCGATGAGGATGGTAATTGGGGGAGGGGAGGTTCTGTTCTAGAAGAGCATACTAATTGGATGAAGCAAAGGATTTGTAATCTAGATGGTATGCTAATGTGGACATTAGAACATAGCTGTAGTCAGTAGGCTTGGACATTATACCATATACACCGTATACCGGGGTATTTGGAAATAGCCGCAGGATGGTTTTTCAATACCGTCAATACAGTTAACTATTTCTTTGAAGTTTTTCAATAAATTGTAATATTTGTAGCTACTTTGTAAGTAAATACCTGCAGTCAACTTGTGGAATACGTTAGATGAATCAGATCGCGTTCTTCATTCCACCTGTCACATTACATTTACATTATGAAGCTTACCTTAGTTCCCCAGAATGATTGAGCCAGTCACATGCTTGTTTGTAAATAGCACAACGGGAGAAAGCCAGGTGTGTATTGACAGGGGTCGCATTTTATATTGAATGTCAAGTTATTTTTTTTCCTTAATAGAGTGATCAGGGAAGTACAACTGTATATTTTTGGGGGTAGAAAATACATTAGTCTAACACATTCGGCAGAAAATGGCTTCAATTTCATCAGATGACAACAGAAGTACAACGCGATTTGGCTGGCAGCCACACAAGTAAATGAGCTTACAATGAAAAAGCAAGGTATTTTTAGCAAAAGAGATGCATGGCCATCATATTTCAAATGTTTTCATAGAAATAATGTAGCCAGCTACATTTCCTAATGTTTTGCTGAAAGTTCAAACCAAGCCATGAGGTCGAAGCAATTGTTCGTAGAGCTCCAAGACAGGATTGTGTTGAGGCACAGATCTGGGGAAGGGTACCAAAACATTTCTTCAGCATTGAAGGTCCCCAAGAACACAGTGGCCTCCATCTTTCTTAAATGGAAGAAGTTGGGAACCACCAAGACTCTTCCTAGAGCTGGCCGCCCGGCCAAACTGAGCAATCGGGGGAGAAGGGCCTTGGTCAGGGAGGTGACCAAGAACCCGATGGTCACTCTGACAGAGCTCCAGAGTTCCTCTGTAGAGATGGGAGAACCTTCCAGAAGGACAACCATCTCTGCAGCACTCCACCAATCAGGCCTTTATTGTAGAGTGGCCAGACAGAAGCCACTCCTCAGTAAAAGGCACATGACAGCCCGCTTGGAGTTTGCCATAAGGCACCTAAAGGACTCTCAGACCATGAGAAACAAGATTCTCTTTGGTCTGATGAAACCAAGATTGAACTCTTTGGCCTGAATGCCAAGCGTCACGTCTGGAGGAAACCTGGCACCATCCCTACGGTGAAGCATGGTGGTGGCAGGATCATGCTGTGGGGATGTTTTTCAGTGGCAGGGACTGGGAGACTAATCAGGATAGAGGGAAAGATGAACGGAGCAAAGTACAGAGATCCTTGACGAAAACCTGCTCCAGGGGGCTCAGGACCTCAGACTGGGGCAAAGGTGCACCTTCCAACAGGACAACGACCCTAAGCACACAGCCAAGACAATGCAGGAGTGGCTTCTGCTTCGGGACAAGTCTCTGAATGTCCTTGAGTGGCCCAGCCAGATCCCGGACTTAAACCCGATCAAACATCTCTGGAGAGACCTGAAAATAGCTGTGCAGCGACGCTCCCCATCCAACCTGACAGAGCTTGAGAGGATCTGCAAAGAAGAATGGTAGAAACTCCCCAAATACAGGTGTGCCAAGCTTGTAGCGTCATACCCAAGAAGACACGAGGCTGTAATCGAGGCTGTAAAAAGTACTGAGTAAAGAGTCTGAAAACTATATATATTTTTTAAATTAGCAAAAATGTCTAAACCTGTTTTTGCTTTGTCATTATGGGGTATTGTGTGTAGATTGACGAGGGGGGGGGGGAAACTATTTAATCCATTTTAGAATAAGGTTGTAACGTAACAAAATGTGGAAAAAGTGAAGGGGTCTGAATACTTTCCGAAGGCACTGTAAGAAGCATTTTAGATCTGCGTTTACAAAACGCAGCAGGAAATGAGGAATTCTGCGCTCACGCGACCCCTAAGTTTAACAAGCTAGTTATCTAAGTAAGTTACTGAATTAATAAGGTGATTGAGCATCATATTGTGTAAGCTTTCTGCCGTGTTTGCGAAGCCAAAGCCCTTTGGATGAGTTATCTGTATGGCTGCCACGGCTATCTTTTGATATCCTTGCGTTTTTTGAGCCTCTCCGTTCTCGCCCCATCATTGCCTTAGCGACTCCTGTCTCCACACAGATAAAGCGTGTGTACATGCATGCTCCAGCCACGCTGTAAAGCCTCTCTCCTGAGTGGCGCAGTGGTCTAAGGCACTGCATCGCAGTGCTAACTGTGCCACTAGAGATCCTGGTTCGAATCCAGGCTCTGTCGCAGCCGGCCGCGACCAGGAGACTCATGGGCGGCGCACAATTGGCCCAGCGTCGTCCAGGGTAGGGGAGGGAATGGCCAGCAGGGATGTAGCTCAGTTGATAGAGCATGGCGTTTGCAACGCCAGGGTTGCGGGTTCGATTCCCACGGGGGGGGGCAGTATAATTTTTTTTTTTTTAAATAATATGTATTCACTAACTGTAAGTCGCTCTGGATAAGAGCGTCTGCTAAATGACTAAAATGTAAATGTAAATGTAAATGAGAAACAAGATTCTCTTTGGTCTGATGAAACCAAGATTGAACTCTTTGGCCTGAATGCCAAGCGTCACGTCTGGAGGAAACCTGGCACCATCCCTACGGTGAAGCATGGTGGTGGCAGGATCATGCTGTGGGGATGTTTTTCAGCGGCAGGGACTGGGAGACTAATCAGGATAGAGGGAAAGATGAACGGAGCAAAGTACAGAGATCCTTGACGAAAACCTGCTCCAGAGGGCTCAGGACCTCAGACTGGGGCAAAGGTGCACCTTCCAACAGGACAACGACCCTAAGCACACAGCCAAGACAATGCAGGAGTGACTTCTGCTTCGGGACAAGTCTCTGAATGTCCTTGAGTGGCCCAGCCAGATCCCGGACTTAAACCCGATCAAACATCTCTGGAGAGACCTGAAAATAGCTGTGCAGCGACTCTCCCCATCCAACCTGACAGAGCTTGAGAGGATCTGCAAAGAAGAATGGTAGAAACTCCCCAAATACAGGTGTGCCAAGCTTGTAGCGTCATACCCAAGAAGACACGAGGCTGTAATCGAGGCTGTAAAAAGTACTGAGTAAAGAGTCTGAAAACTATATATATTTTTTAAATTAGCAAAAATGTCTAAACCTGTTTTTGCTTTGTCATTATGGGGTATTGTGTGTAGATTGACGAGGGGGGGGGAAACTATTTAATCCATTTTAGAATAAGGTTGTAACGTAATAAAATGTGGAAAAAGTCAAGGGGTCTGAATACTTTCCGAAGGCACTGTAAGAAGCATTTTAGATCTGCGTTTACAAAACGCAGCAGGAAATGAGGAATTCTGCGCTCACGCGACCCCTAAGTTTAACAAGCTAGTTATCTAAGTAAGTTACTGAATTAATAAGGTGATGGAGCATCATATTGTGTAAGCTTTCTGCCGTGTTTGCGAATCCAAAGCCCTTTGGATGAGTTATCTGTATGGCTGCCACGGCTATCTTTTGATATCCTTGCGTTTTTTGAGCCTCTCCGTTCTCGCCCCATCATTGCCTTAGCGACTCCTGTCTCCACACAGATAAAGCGTGTGTACATGCTGCTTCAGAGCCAATACTGTTCTTCCTTCAGACAAGCATGCAATAACTGATGTTGGCACAAGATGGAGGGAAAGTTGGAGCAAAACTAATGAAATTACAGTTAACTAAAATTTACACTGAATCCAGTATAAGCTCATGTGTAGCATTTATTATACAAGAGACAAAATTCACAAATTCTACAGCACAAACGCAGTCATGTCTTAAGTGTAAAATTAATAATGACTCAATAATCCATGCTTTCTGGGAATGTTATAAAGTCTGGAAGTTGTGGGCGGAGCTAGAAATTTGGCTGTCAGAGGTATTACAATGTAAACTAACTTTTAATCGGTCTGTCTGCATATTTCAAGATATGGCATATGGGAGTTTAGTGAGATACCCAATGGGTTAGACGATTCTCTTCTCATCATCTTGAAAAAACGTATTCTAAAAACGTCTAAATCAATCAATCCACCGTCATTAACCCAATGGAATAATCAAATTATTTCTTATTTAAATATTGAAAGTGTGGGCTGTGGAGAGAAACAAAATGGTGCAGTTTCAGGCCGTGTGGTGGAAAGTGATGCAGGCGCTGGAGATAGTGTGGGTCTAGGCAGGAGTGATGTTGTTGTTTGTATGTGTATGTTTTGTATTGTTTATAAAATAAAAAAATTAAATAGGATTGACCCCAAACTCTGCCCAGCCAACACTTCCAACATTCAGCTTTTCAACTCTACAAGGCCATCATTGGGGCCTAAGAGAGAACATGAAAGCATGAGGGCATGTGTTTCAAAAAGGGCAAGGTACTTTAGTTATTTGAAAGCACTTACATCGCCCTCTTTTGAGACATACGCCGCCTTCAACTTCTGTGATGTTTCCTTTGAATTGGTTTCTTCATAGGCCATTTGTAAATTACAATCTCACTCCGCTATTCAAAGTGATATCAAACGTTCAAAGGATCTTGAATGGATTTGTCTTCATGATAACAAGTAAAATGTTTCCACATGGTAGAGTATGTGATTTATGTTGAACTGCTTGTTATTTATCTATTTGGTGGAACTAGAAACCTTTAACCCTGTTATGGGTAAGGAAATGGAATGGTGTGCTTTCCTTTTATTAAACGGTTTTGCCAGCGAGTCATACGTGCTGTAGCTGTCCTTGACCCTCGTTTGTTTTGCTTCCGATGCAATATACAGTGTGAGGACCCAGCGCTCTATCAGTTTTACTGTAGGGGACCTCCAGCCACGCTGTAAAGCCTCTGTATCAGTTTACTGTAGGGGACCTCCAGCCACGCTGTAAAGCCTCTGTATCAGTTTACTGTAGGGGACCTCCAGCCACGCTGTAAAGCCTCTGTATCAGTTTACTGTAGGGGACCTCCAGCCACGCTGTAAAGCCTCTGTATCAGTTTACTGTAGTGTTTCTTCCAGCCACGCTATAAACCATGATGTGCTCTCATAACTTTTAGGAGGTTCCATCAATTGCGTCTCATTGAAGTAGTTGAAAGAGACAACGGCAGAACATCCAGCTTGAGTAAATGTACTGTTGTGATGTTTCAGGACCTTACTGGGGTCAGGGAGAATGAATAGAACTAGAACTGCACGATCATGACCCCCCCCCCCCCCTCCCCCATGAGCCCTCAGGTCATTCTTTTCACCAATCCGTTCAAGAGTGGTCTGGAGCAAGACCGCCGCCAACCAACCGGCGAATGTATGGGAATCACAACGGCGATTTACAATGGTGTTATGATGAAGTGGCTTAATAAAAAAAAGTATATATTTAATTTGCTCTGAATTTATTTCCCCCTCTTCCCTCTCCTCCTTAGTGCCTGGCGCCGTGCCACTCGAGTCCATCCAGGGGAGCACCTACGAGGAGAAGATCGCCCTGCAATGGCGTGAGCCTGTTCAGACCTACGGTATCATTAATCAGTATGAGGTAAGATCATCGCGAGCCCGTCCAGACCTACGGTATCATTAATCAGTATGAGGTAAGATCATCGCGAGCCCGTCCAGACCTACGGTATCATTAATCAGTATGAGGTAAGATCATCGCGAGCCCGTCCAGACCTACGGTATCATTAATCAGTATGAGGTAAGATCATCGCGAGCCCGTCCAGACCTACGGTATCATTAATCAGTATAAGGTAAGATCATCTGGGGAAACTGCAGAGTCCAGCCTCCCACCTGGGCCCAGCTTTCTCTGTCTTTGTTTCTCTCCCTCTTCCTCTCTCTCCCTCTTCCTCTTCCTCTCTCTCCCTCTTCCTCTCTCTCCCTCTTCCTCTTCCTCTCTCTTCCTCTCTCTCCCTCTTCCTCTCTCTCCCTCTTCCTCTCTTCCCTCCAACACACATCCATCTTGTCTGGCAGGAGCCAGCGGCTTCCATCTTTCATTCACTCTGTGGCCTTAATTATCTAATAAATCCAACCTAATAACCTTAAGGCCTGCACGCACCGAGGCTTGTTAACACAATCTATTACCCACTGAACCCCCTCTAACAGCATGCCCAACACCAGCCCAGCCCTGCCCACTCCCACCCCCACCCCACCCCAGCCCAGCCAACACCAGCCCAGCCCTGCCCACTCCCACCCCACCCCAGCCTAGCCAACACCAGCCCAGCCCAGCCCTGCCCACTCCCACCCCACTCCAGCCCAGCCAACACCAGGCCTGCCCAACCCCTGCCCACTCCCACCCCACTCCAGCCCAGCCAACACCAGGCCTGCCCAACCCCTGCCCACCCCCACCCTACTCCAGCCTAGCCAACACCAGGCCTGCCAAACCCCTGCCCACTCCCACCCCACTCCAGCCCAGCCAACACCAGGCCTGCCCACCCCCACCCCACTCCAGCCCAGCCAACACCAGGCCTGCCCAACCCCTGCCCACCCCCACCCCACTCCAGCCCAGCCAACACCAGGCCTGCCCAACCCCTGCCCACCCCCACCCCACTCCAGCCCAGCCAACACCAGGCCTGCCCAACCCCTGCCCACCCCCACCCCACTCCAGCCCAGCCAACACCAGGCCTGCCCAACCCCTGCCCACCCCCACCCCACTCCAGCCCAGCCAACACCAGGCCTGCCCAACCCCTGCCCACCCCCACCCCACTCCAGCCCAGCCAACACCAGGCCTGCCCAACCCCTGCCCACCCCCACCCTACTCCAGCCTAGCCAACACCAGGCCTGCCCAACCCCTGCCCACTCCCACCCCACTCCAGCCCAGCCAACACCAGGCCTGCCCAACCCCTGCCCCTGCATGGGGCATACCTTAGACGGTAGAACATGCTGCACTTAATCTGTCTGACATCCTCCAGTATTTATATAAAAGATTGCAGTCTTAAAATACCCCTCAACAACAACATTGCGATGTCAAGACGGAAACATCTGGCCCTCTCCATCATTTACACAACCTGCCTGAAAAGAACATTCTCAACCTTGAGGGTTTGAGTCATATACAGTGGGGAGAACAAGTATTTGATACACTGCCGATTTTGCAGGTTTTCCTACTTACAAAGCATGTAGTGGTCTGTTTTTTTTAATCATAGGTACACTTCAACTGTGAGAGACGGAATCTAAAACAAAAATCCAGAAAATCACATTGTATGATTTTTAAATAATTCATTTGCATTTTATTGCATGACATAAGTATTTGATACATCAGAAAAGCAGAACTTAATATTTGGTACAGAAACCTTTGTTTGCAATTACAGAGATCATATGTTTCCTGTAGGTCTTGACCAGGTTTGCACACACTGCAGCAGGGATTTTGGCCCACTCCTCCATACAGACCTTCTCCAGATCCTTCAGGTTTCGGGGCTGTCGCTGGGCAATACGGACTTTCAGCTCCCTCCAAAGATTTTCTATTGGGTTCAGGTCTGGAGACTGGCTAGGCCACTCCAGGACCTTGAGATGCTTCTTACGGAGCCACTCCTTAGTTGTCCTGGCTGTGTGTTTCGGGCCGTTGTCATGCTGGAAGACCCAGCCACGACCCATCTTCAATGCTTTTACTGAGGGAAGGAGGTTGTTGGCCAAGATCTCGCGATACATGGCCCCATCCATCCTCCCCTCAATACGGTGCAGTCGTCCTGTCCCCTTTGCAGAAAAGCATCCCCAAAGAATGATGTTTCCACCTCCATGCTTCACGGTTGGGATGGTGTTCTTGGGGTTGTACTCATCCTTCTTCTTCCTCCAAACACGGCGAGTGGAGTTTAGACCAAAAAGCTCTATTTTTGTCTCATCAGACCACATGACCTTCTCCCATTCCTCCTCTGGATCATCCAGATGGTCATGGACATGGGCTGGCTTGAGCAGGGGGACCTTGCGTGCGCTGCAGGATTTTAATCCATGACGGTGTAGTGTGTTGCTAATGGTTTTCTTTGAGACTGTGGTCCCAGCTCTCTTCAGGTCATTGACCAGGTCCTGCCGTGTAGTTCTGGGCTGATCCCTCACCTTCCTCATAATCATTGATGCCCCACGAGGTGAGATCTTGCATGGAGCCCCAGACCGAGGGTGATTGACCGTCATCTTGAACTTCTTCTATTTTCTAATAATTGCGCCAACAGTTGTTGCCTTCTCACCAAGCTGCTTGCCAATTGTCCTGTAGCCCATTACATTTTACATTTTAGTCATTTAGCAGACGCTCTTATCCAGAGCGACTTACAGGAGCAATTAGGGTTAAGTGCCTTGCTTAAGGGCACATCGACAGATTTTTCACCTAGTCGGCTCGGGGATTAGAACCAGCGACCTTTCGGTTACTGGCAGAACGCTCTTACCCACTAAGCTACCTGCCGCCCATCCCAGCCTTGTGTAGGTCTACAATTTTATCCCTGATGTCCTTACACAGCTCTCTGGTCTTGGCCATTGTGGAGAGGTTGAAGTCTGTTTGATTGAGTGTGTGGACAGGTGTCTTTTATACAGGTAACGAGTTCAAACAGGTGCAGTTAATACAGGTAATGAGTGGAGAACAGGAGGGCTTCTTAAAGAAAAACTAACAGGTCTGTGAGAGCCGGAATTCTTACTGGTTGGTAGGTGATCAAATACTTATGTCATGCAATAAAATGCAAATTAATTACTTAAAAATCATACAATGTGATTTTATGGATTTTTGTTTTAGATTCCGTTTCTCACAGTTGAAGTGTACCTATGATAAAAATTACAGACCTCTACATGCTTTGTAAGTAGGAAAACCTGCAAAATCGGCAGTGTATCAAATACTTGTTCTTCCCACTGTAGCTGTGTGGTTTCCTATAATCCACATTTGTACATAAAACAATTGGTGTAAAGCACTGTACATGTGCATAGGCTACTGTAGTCCTACATGTTTCTCCTATCGCAGCATTTGCCTTGCGTTTGACGTGCCGTTCAGTTCATCACACAATACGACAAACAAGGTTTTTTAGTGCGTTCAAAAGAGCCATTGTGCCAGACCCGAATTTGTGCTAAAATTCTCCAATTAAGCTGTCAGATATGCACATAATGTATTCTGTCATCTCGAACTAACTCTGAGCTGCGATTGCGATCCAGTTGAAAGAATGGACAAATCAAGTTTTTTTTTTTTTCTGCCTCATTAGACTCTGATGGAGTCAACCCCATTATTACTATAATTTGCTGACATTCAGCTCGTCTCATGTGCTCTTCAGCCTTTGACTCCATCTCTCTCTCTCTTTTTGTTCAGAGTTTGCGATTTCTCTTGGTTCGGAAAATGTAGTGCTGGTTCATTGTTTGGGGCTTTTGTTTGAAGAGGTACAGGCTGAATTCAGAGCTATCCTACCACAGCTGAACCCTAACCCTTACGCAACCCCCTACCCTCCACACACACACAACCCCCCCCCCCCCCCCCCCCCCCCAAATCTCGACAGCTGTGTGTGTGATATGTGAAAAGCGATCAACGCTAACTTGGATAGCCTTTTGAAATGCTCCAGATGCATTCCTCCCTCCCTCCCTCCCTCTCTCCTGATATAGACTAATGGCCTTGCAGAGCCCTGAGCAGCAACATTTCACACCTGATGGATACAAACGGTCGCCACGGCACTCCAACACTCCCCATTGAGCCTCTTAATTGGGAATCAGAACTGAATAATAAAGGAGGCTTTCCATTAGGGGAGACCGAATGATTTATTTAAATGAAGCTTTTCAAGAGAGACAGAGCTGATGAAGTTATATGAAGGAGAGGAGGAAGAGGGGGGTACACACGACGCTCCACTGCGCTCCCTTTCAGAAAGAAATCCCCAGGCCTCCAATCTCCTACTCTAGTGGAAGCGGGGGGGATGATTGGAATAAAACAACAGACCTGAATGCTGCTTCTATGGAAAGTTCAGGCCTAGTTTGACTATCAGAGGCAAGGCTCTGCATACTATAAGTTTGTGCTGCAACTCTTTCATAAAAATAAGAAAATGTTTTTATGTGTAGTACGGCTATGATATTCTGGCTAATGGTACACCATGATCCTTACTATATACATTTACATTTTAGTCATTTAGCAGACGCTCTTATCCAGAGCGACTTACAGTTAGTGCATACATTATTTTATTTTTTTTCATACTGGAATCGAACCCACAACCCTGACGTTGCAAACGCCATGCTCTACCAACTGAGCTACATCCCTGTCGGCCATTCCCTCCCTTACCCTGGGCGACGCTGGGCCAATTGTGCGCCGCCCCATGGGTCTCCCGGTCGCAGCCGGCTACGACAGAGCCTGGATTCGAACCAGGATCTCTAGTGGCACAGCTATGCGGTGCCTTAGACCACTGCGCCACTCGGGAGGACACACCATACACCAAAACTAACCATAGCTATAACCATAACGAGCCTGACGCTAGTTTTGGAACTTTGATATATAAGCTTGTCCTCTCCAGCCATCTAATCTAGGTTGTGTGTCCATCCTCAGATCTCCTACAAGGCCCTCAGCTCCTTCGACACAGAGTTTGACCTGAGCAACCAGAGCGGTAGGGTGTTCAAGTTCAGCAATGAGACGTTCCACATGTTTGTGGGTCTCTACCCCGGCTCCACCTACTCATTCACCCTCCGGGCCAGCACCATCAAGGGCTTCGGAACCCCCATCATCACCCAGTTCACCACCAAGATCTCAGGTGAGGAGAAACGATGGTCAAGATGAACACACCTAGTCCTTGACAATTTGTACTGTAGTGCCCAAAATCCTCCAGGAGATCCCCAATAATACAGCAGTGTTTGTGTTTCTGGTGTCTGTGTTTGTCTACATTTGTGTGTACTGTGTACTTACTGTTATGTGTCGGTCTCTATGTCGTCTGTCTCTCTGTCGGTCAATCTGTCTCTCTGTCGGTCGATCTGTCTCTCTCTGTCGGTCAGGATTTCTGTCTCTGTCGGTCTGTCTTTGTATGTCTGTCTTTGTCTGTATGTGTCAGTCGAATCACCCCATAGAGATAGATAGAGGACTATTTTTTATATCTGTGCCATTATAGCGTCTGTGACAGCATGGGCAGCACCATTGAGGCTACAACCCATAGGAATCCCCACCCAGTTGACTACTTTAAAATGGCGGAAGCATGGTGGAAGCCCTGAATGTCAATGTCCATGCTAAAACGGGTTATATCCATGATGAGTCCTCTATCTGTCTCTGAGTCACCCTCTCCTGTGCTCCTGTGTTCCCCCCATAGCTCCGTTGATGCCAGGCTATGACCAGGAGACTCCCCTGAACCAGACAGACAGCACGGTCACCGTCCTGCTGAAGCCTGCCCAGAGCCGAGGAGCCCCCGTCAGGTAAACCCATTTACACCTCACCGCACACGTCAACACACACATGCACGCACGCACGCACGCACACACACCGATTAACACCCTGCCCTCACTCCCACCCCTATTGTCCTCTCCTCCTCTCACCACCACAATGCCGTGCACCCCACAAATCGCCTCGGCTGCCAACCGCCACGGCCTCCCTCTGACCTAATTGATTGTAATTGCCTTGGGAAGAGAGTGTCTTTATCCATACTTCTGTTTTGATAGGGGTTTTTACAATGCATCACGTCTTCATGTGGGCATTTGATCTGAGCAAGCGGCGCTTTTCTACCTTTTGAAGATAAGAATAAAGCTTTTTTTCAGACTCCAAAGATGAGTGCTCTCTCTCGCTCTCGCTCTCTCTCTCTCTCGCTCTCTCTCTCGCTCTTCCTCTTATGTTGCCAGGTACATCTGGAAGCACAGATTGTCATCAAGGGTGTCTCTCCTTTGATTTGCACACCACTGTAAATAAACAGAACAAATGAGAAATATGCAATATGCTTGCCTGGGATCACAAACTGCGGTTTGAGCCTTTATTTTTTCTCCTTGAAAAGGATGGTTGAGAGAGAAATCAAGAACAGCGATGGCAGGTTCCCACACCCCGGCTATGTTATCATTCCCTCATTTGCTGCTGCTGCCGCTAGTGCTGCCGACGAGCTCTCCATGAAACCTACGGCTGTAATTTGTCTGGCACTAAATGCCCAGACAAATGTGTGTAAGAGAGAGAGAATGTACTTGCAGGAGCATGCACGTGCGTGCGCGTGTGTGTGCACTGCAGACTGCAGATATTCTAGCGGGTGGGTCTGAAGTCGTCCCCCACACAGACAGGATATCCAACTACGGTCATGACTGTGTTGTTGTCAGAGCTCCAGCTCTTAGTCATGAAGTCCTTGTACTGCATTAAGTTCACAGTTACGTTATCACAAGCCCTGCATTGTTTTTTAATCATTAATAGACACACACACACACACACACACACACACACACACACACACACACACACACACACAGGGGCTGTCCAGCAGCTGGAGTGATTAAGTGTTTTAATGATTCAGACTGAGGAGCTAACCAGTGTCTCTACGGAGTGTACACACATATATATATGCACACACACACACACAGGCTTCAGGCTGAAGGTCCCTGGCCACAAATAAGATTGCTGAGAGAAGTATTGACTTAACACAAAGAGGGGCAGAATCCTCGCTCCGCTCCCCCCACCACACACGAAACAACAACCTATCTCTGTTATCAAATGAAAGGATAAAAAGTCTGAATGAACCAGCTGTATAAATGCTGTAAATCTGCCTGTGCTTTAGCGCATGGTGGCCCTTCATGAAGTATTCACTGTCCACTCCTGTCTGAAGCCACTTTAATGGCCGTTTGAGAAAAGTGACAAAAGACACTGAGAGAAACACTGAGTGGCTCCTCTCTTTACCTCGCATGAATAGAGCCTAAATTACACAGTAGGACCGTAGATATGTTAGCCTTTTACACCTGCCGATCACATACTAAAAAAGGAATGCACTCACTGGAAGTTGCTTTGGATAAAACCATCTCCTAAGTGGTATATTGTTATTGTTTTTATGAGGTAGACTGAGCCAAACGCCCGCAAGATATCCACAAAAGGTAGGACACTGGAATTCACATGCCATCAAACATTATCTTTTAATTCAGTATCCTTTAATTTGACAATAGTGTCACCTATGACAGGTGTCACAATGCCCCTCAAAATATCACTATGGTAAGATTAACACCAACAATAAACACACTTAACTGTCAGCCCTCCTCCAATCCCACGCAGGTACACTTTTTTTTTCTCCCCAACGATGTCTTGACTACTGTCATTCTGTCACATTGGCTCATCGTTGTCATCTTAATTACAGTTAATGGCTCTTAATGAAATCACAGGATTCGCTAATTAGCGCATTTAGGCCATTTTTGGTTGACTGGTAGGGAGTCGCTAACAGATAAAAGAGAGGATTTGGCGACTAAAATGTTCTCTGGGTTGTATAACTCCCCATAATCCCAGCACAATGGCTCACCAGGAAATTAAATCAAATCAAAGGCTGTAAATTGGAGCGATGTATGATTAATTGGGATTAATAGTCATTATGACACATTTAGGATATTCTGATACTGTATATTGAAGAGCATTATCAACCGTCAATCAAGTGACGTAATATTTAGTTCTACTGCCATAACTATTATTATTAATATTCCCAATTTCTATGCTTCAGAGTTGTTAAACATGTTGGTCACAGCTCTCTCCCTGACATTTAAAAAGGTTTCCTTCGAAGTGTACTTGTGTGTTCTCTGCTACCACGTGACATGTTGAAAGCACCAAATCATGTGTGCGCTCTAGCCAGCGACTCTATTTGTTGTTACATGTATGTAGCAGTCTGTCACAAGAGACTAGTAGAAAGGTGATGAACACATTCAGTCACAATCCCCATACTCCTTCTATCCGGCTACAGTCAGTAAAGAGGGGGGGGAAGAAACAAACTAAGAAATGAAAGTCAAAAGGAGGATGAAAAGCAGAGCATTTGAAGGAGTCTCCTCTTTTCCTCCCAGCATATTATGACAGGATGACAGTTGTGGCGGAGAGCAACACTGTAGGTCCCATTTAGGGAGGGGGAGGGCACGTGTCACAATAAGTGGCTGAAAAGATCATCCTCTGTTGCTACAGCTTGTAAAGAACGCATGCATATACAGTTGAAGTCGGAAGTTTACATACACCTTAGCCAAATACATTTCAACTCAGTTTTTCACAATTCCTGACATTTAATCCTAGTAAAAAATCCCTGTCTTAGGTCAGTTAGGATTACCACTTTATTTTAAGAATGTGAAATATCAGAATAATAGTAGAGAGAATTATTTATTTCAGCTTTTATTTCTTTCATCACATTCCCAGTGGGTCAGAAGTTTACATACTAATTGAGTGTATTTGGTAGCATTGCCTTTAAATTGTTTAACTTGGGTCAAACTTTTCGGGTAGCCTTCCACAAGCTTCCCACAATAAGTTGGGTGCATTTTGGCCCATTCCTCCTGACAGAGCTGGTGTAACTGAGTCAGATTTGTAGGCCTCCTTGCTCACACACACGCTTTTTCAGTTCTGCCCACATATTTTCTATAGGATTGAGGTCAGGGCTTTGTGATGGCCACTCCAATACCTTGACTTTGTTGTCCTTAAGCCATTTTGCCCCAACTTTGGAAATATGCTTTGGGTAATTGTCCATTTGGAAGACCTATTTGCGACCAAGCTTTAACTTCCTGACTGATGTCTTGAGATGTTGCTTCAATATATCCACATAATTTTTCTTCCTCATGATGCCATCTATTTTGTGAAGTGCACCAGTCCCACCTGCAGCAAAGCACCCCCACAGCATGATGCTTCCACCCCCGTGCTTCACGGTTGGGATGGTGTTCTTCGGCGTGCAAGCGCCCCCCCCTTTTTCCTCCAAACATAACAATGGTCATTATGGCCAAACAGTTCTATTTTTGTTTCATCAGACCAGAGGACATTTCTCCAAAATGTACGATCTTTGTCCCCATGTGCAGTTGCAAACCGTAGTCTGGCTTTTTTATGGCAGTTTTGGAGCAGTGGCTTCTTCCTTGCTGAGCGGCCTTTCAGGTTATGTCGATATAGGACTCGTTTTACTGTGGATATAGATACTTTTGTACCTGTTTCCTCCAGCATCTTCACAAGGCCCTTTGCTGTTGTTCTGGGATTGATTTGCACTTTTCGCACCAAAGTATGTTAATCTCTAGGAGACAGAAGGCGTCTCCTTCCTGAGCGATATGACGGCTGCGTGGTCCCATGGTGTTTATACTTGCTTACTATTGTTTGTACAGATGAACGTGGTACCTACAGGCATTTGGAAATTGCTCCCAAGGATGAACCAGACTTGTGGAGGTCTACAATTTGTTTTCTGAGGTGACATGACATAATTTTCTGGAATTTTCCAAGCTGTTTAAAGGCACAGTCAACTTAGTGTATGTGAACTTCTGACCCACTGGAATTGTGATACAGTGAATTATAAGTGAAATAATCTGCCTGTAAACAATTGTTGGAAAAAGTACTTGTGTCATCCACAAAGTAGATGTCCTAACCGACTTGCCAAAACTATAGTTTGTTAACAAAACTATAGTTTTCATACACTTATGTTGGAGTTTTAATGACTCCAACCTAAGTGTATGTAAACTTAAGACTTCAACTGTACATTCAATTAATGAGCTCTAGATCAATTCTGAATGCATTATCATATGCCACCGTTCTTCTTTGGAGGGATGATACATCTAATTTTAGCACTTTGTTTTAACATGATGTGAGTCGGTAGCATTGGAATTGATGTCGTTCATTACACGATATATTGTGGAAGAACACGACTGGTTGTTCGCCATAACGTCCTCCCCGTTGATGGGATTTAGTCAGCCAAATTTGAATGTGAATTACCAGATGTTTTGCTGTGATACATTTCACTAAGAATGCAACCCATCCAACTGATTGGATACGTTTGGTAAAAGCACTTGAATGACAATGAGTCGGGACGCACACAAAATCACAACCTCTGCTTAACTTAACAGCCAAATTAAAGAAGGCAGGGCTATATTTGCTAGGCTTTTTCCTGAAAAACAAACACACACACACACACGTCGCGTTTGGTGCATAAAGCCTTGAGGGGCTGCATCATTGACAGGCTGGTGTTTGAAGCGGGCTCTCTGGCAGCGTTACATACGTGTGGTGCTACAATAGCAACCTTAGCAGGGGCAAGCTGCTTCTTTAAATGGATTACTGTCAGTCACGTTAGCACCCGCGCTAATGTGTCAAATCTGCTACACCCGGGCTAGAACACTCATCACCCTACACACACAATCACACGCTCCTCATTCCTCCTCCTCACTTCCTGTGCCAAGACAAGCGTTTACACAGTGCTGTGGAGGAAGATGACTTGTGGCCTCCTAAACCCAACGTTGCCCCAGCCACGGAGTCAAAGCACTTTCTCTCTGTCAACTTTCACCGAGGACAGAGCCATCAACACTCCAGAAAAGAGATGGTGAGAGTGAGTAATTGAGAGTGAGAGACACTCTCCTCTATTTCTGGCCCAGATCCCTTGTTTTTCTCCTGGCATGTTCAGCTCTAGCCATCCCCCCAGGGGAGGTA
This sequence comes from Coregonus lavaretus, assembly GCF_964263955.1. Taxonomy (NCBI): domain Eukaryota; kingdom Metazoa; phylum Chordata; class Actinopteri; order Salmoniformes; family Salmonidae; genus Coregonus; species Coregonus lavaretus. Next base: position 6,632,403 of record NC_140021.1, read on the forward strand.
TCACATTCCCGCTTCTCCTTCAGCTCTATCCATCCCCCCAGTGGAGGTATCACATTACCACTTCTCCTTCAGCTCTATCCATCCCCCCAGGGGAGGTATCACATTACCACTTCTCCTCTCGAGGGTAACCCCTTTTTTCATTAATTCACAGAGGAAGCGTTTTGTGTGGTGCAGTGTTGTGACAAAGGTTTCCTGCTCTTGTCGTATTTCCTGTGTACGCGGACAGGAAACACGGTGACAAGCCTCCTCAGCAAGATACCCTGAGATTTAAGTGACATTTAATCTGTGCAGGTTGGCCTCATTTGTGTAGACCTGGTCCTACTTTATGGCGGAGGGGATAAATAAGGGAGCAGGGAGACAGGTGGAGGCTACAGGGGGAGAAGTGCTGTTGATGCTGGCCTCAGGAGATGGGGCCATGCGGTCCCTCTACCCCTAAATCAGTTACAGAGTAACCAGTACTGGACCACTGCCTGAGGGGAGATGAACGTTTAAGTTCAGTACCAGTCAAAAGTTTGGACACACCTACTCATTCAAGGGTTTTTCTTTATTTTGACAATTTTTTACATTGTAGAATAATAGTGAAGACATCAAAACTATGAGATAACACATACGAATCATGTAGTAACCAAAAAAGTGTTCAACAAATCAAAATATATTTTGTATTTGAGATTCTTCGAAGTAGCCACCCTTTGCCTTGATGACAGCTTTGCACACTCTTGGCAGTCTCTCAACCAGCTTCATGAGGTAGTGTATAATTGTGACGTCACAAAGGACCACACCACACTAGTCACTTCCCTCTCTTCTTCTCACCTTTCCTTCCCTCATCCTATCTTCTCCTCTCCTCTCCCCTCCTCTCTCCACATAAAAAATACATCTGGGTAGGTCCCGGGTCACCATTGTGTCCATGCCAATGAGGAGGTTGTGTGTAATTGGTCTGGCGTCACGTTGGGCGCCACTCTGAAACGGAGCTAGCAGCGCAGCACAAGGACCCCTAATTGGTGTCAGCTGAGGTTGCCCAACTGAAACAGGATCAAGAGTTTAGCTCTACTGCTTCTCTTTCTCTCTCGCGCTCTCTCGCTCGCGCTCTCTCTCGCTCGCTCTCTCTTGCGCTCTCTCTCGCGCTCTCTCCTCGCTCTCTCTTGCGCTCTCTCTCGCGCTCTCTCGCTCGCTCTCTCTCGCGCTCTCTCTCGCGCTCTCTCTCGCACTCTCTCTTTCTCGCGCTCTCTCATAGCTTACCAGGTGCTTGTGGAATGTTTTCTCACTTCCCGTTTCTCTCAAATCACACAGTCACATGTCTCTCCCTGATTTAATAATGAATATGACAATGTTGACAGTCTCTTAGCTGTCTCACTGTTGCGATTGGTTCCCAACGGCTCCTGACTATGTAGAGTTGTTCTCCATAGGTGTTAGTTCTTGGCTTACTCTGTTCTGAGTGGAGTGGATGAGAGGTTGGTGAGAGGGGGCTCCATTGGGGACTGTTGGGTCTCTAGGCCATGTGGAGGAGGGGATGGAGGGGGAGGGGAGGGGATGGAGGGGGAGGGCACACACCCTGTCTGGGGGTGAGTTACACCATCTTAGGGAGGAGACAATCCTCCTGACCTCTCCCCCAAACCTCCCTGACTCTCCTGGACCAGTGAAGGCTAATTAGCCACTAAAGACAGTTCCCCAGCCCAACCTCATTTTAATTCCTCTCCAAGGTTTCTCTATTTTCCCTGGGTAGCTACCAAGTGGACAGTTAATTCCACTTCTCCCTCTCTCTCTAAGAAGCCTCATTGATTGTTGTGTATTGATTGTCGGAGAGTTAATTGAACGCTAAAAAGGACTAGAACTACTATGGGATCTTTCCAAACTCCAAAGTAGGCTGTCTTTTTTGCTTAGTTGCTTAGCTTTCAGCTGGTGTCTCTGTAGTTTCATAGCTCACAGTCAAGCTAAGGCCAGAAGAGACTGAGGCAAAAACCAATATGAAACCCGCAGTGAGATCATGGAGACGCAGCATTTTGCCATCAGCATTTTCCATCTCGCCTGAAGGAAAAATTATTATACTCATAACCTACCAACGCCTCGCTTTAAATATGCAGCACTTCAATATGTATTTTTCACTATGATAAACCTGATGGTTATCCAATAAAGGATGATATTTGAGCTGGGAAGGAGGAATAGAGGAGTGGCAGTCATTTTGTGCTGGAGTGATGCAAATTTTTCTAGATTTTCTACAATTTCTCTGGACATTTACTAGTGCCCAGGGCACACCGGGAGTGAAAAATATTTAATTAAGTGGTATTGTTTTTCTCAAATTGATATCTAGACGTTGCAGGTAGCCTTGGAGTATCAATTTGTGCTGAGTTTTGTATTATTTATTGAAGATGCATCGTTCTTCTCCGGTTCCAGCCCCCAAGCGTCTGTTTTTCTCTTTACACTGGCTGTGCCCAGAAAGCAGATGCATTTTTCATCCCGGTAATTTGCAGAGAAAATATCAACTTTTGACCTGTTGTCTGGCGGAAAAAATAATAGTGCTTTGTCATATCATTATCATAAATAGGCTCTTACTGCAAACAGTGTTTATTGGTTTATTCCATTTAGAGCTATAGAAATGAGTTCCCTCATTGGCATTAGAATACAAATTAGGTTTCACTTACTGTTTCTTAGTCTGTATTTTCTCCTGGAGTGCTCAATTATTCCTATACTGTTAGCCTGGTTGAACCAGACTGAATGCTACACCCACCACATAGTGTTCAATCTGGTTTAGCCAGGCTAGAATGTACTCTACCTTCACAGGGGAATCTGTTGGGTAGACCTCTAATAGGTAAGAACAATGAGAGGTGTCTGTCCCAGAGGCACAGTCTCCTGGGATACATGGCAGAGAGAGGGAGGGAGGGAGGGATAAATCACCGCAGTGACAGCCTCTTAAAGTAATGGCTGGCCTTTAACGAGGTTCTAAATCTGAGACTAAATGTTCTCCTCACCTTCTCCTTCCTCCTCTCCTCCTCATCTCCCACCCAGCTCCTCTCCTCCTCCTCATCTCCCACTCTCCCACCCAGCTCCTCTCCTCCTCATCTCCTACTCTCCCACCCAGCTCCTCTCCTCCTCCTCCTCATCTCCCACTCTCCCACCCAGCTCCTCTCCTCCTCCTCCTCATCTCCCACTCTCCCACCCAGCTCCTCTCGTCCTCATCTCCCACTCTCCCACCCAGCTCCTCTCCTCCTCCTCCTCCTCCTCTTCATCTCCCACTCTCCCACCCAGCTCCTCTCCTCCTCATCTCCCACTCTCCCACCCAGCTCCTCCCCTCCTCCTCCTCATCTCCCACTCTCCCACCCAGCTCCTCTCCTCCTCCTCATCTCCCACTCTCCCACCCAGCTCCTCTCCTCCTCCTCCTCCTCCTCCTCCTCCTCCTCATCTCCCACTCTCCCACCCAGCTCCTCTCCTTCCTCCTCATCTCCCACTCTCCCACCCAGCTCCTCTCCTTCCTCCTCATGGTGAAAGGGCAGAAGGGAACTTATTGATGATGGGAAAGTTATTCTTGTCTATGATGAGTTATACAGCTCAAAGAGCACAGAGAGACTTGCATGTTCACGGGGACCTACCCCGATATTCCCCAGCAGTTTATGACAGATCTAATCTCCAATGGATGTGTGGAGCCAGGGGGAAATTTAATTGGCAAATATCGAATAGGCCTGACTATTTATAATTCAGCCTGCAGAGGAGAGCACTCAACCTGACAAATTGTATTATTTTTAAGTCAAACAAGTTTTATTTTTTTGGTTTTACACTTGTGTGGGAAGTCATTAATTTTGATTATGACGAGTGGAGGCAGGAGTCGGGAGCTTGCTTGGTTATTTTTTTAAAAGTGAATCTCTCAGGTTAAAGATGATGGTTACTTCCTGGAAAGGTTGTAGGTCAGTTGAATTTGTCTTATGCTGTCTTTGCAACTCACTCCCCATGAGTTCCACTTGGCTGTGCATGAGTAAAGGCGTCCGAATGCTTCCCAGTCAAACAGTTAGGAAGAGTTTGTGCATATAAATGATTATGACATTTTGTGATGTTTTTGTTCGATTTGGACTTCGGTAAGTAATCTTTTGGTTGTTCCGGCACACACATTTCTTTTCTTGAGGCAAGCCAAAGTCTACGCCCCTTCGTCGATGATTGGGCAACAGTAGGGATTCTTCAGTAAAGGTTTTGTCATTCAACGAGAGACAACTCGTTTTCATGCACATTTTTTCATTTTTTGAAATACTGATTAGTTAGATGTAAACTTGCGTGACTAAAATCTCATTGGCAAAACGTCAAAATCAATGACATAATTATTGAGTTATCTTAGATTAATTCTGACTATTTTGAGGAAGTGTATACTGGCTATGGCGTCTCAAAATGGACAAACAGTACTATTGCTGCTTTTTTCTAATTTTTCAAACAAATGTCTTTTAAACAAACAGCCTTAAAGTTAGGTCTCAGTTTTATGCTCCATTTGAAAGTCCTTAAAGTGACAAAACTGTTCAGAGGAGATATGGAAAATACAGCAGATGCTCTCCAGTACACTAGACTAGGGCAACCCGGTATAACCCGGTTTCATTATGTCATATTATAAAACCACATGATTGGTTGTAAGGATTGACAAAATAAGATGAGTTAAGCAATTAGAATGTATTTCTAATGTGGGAGAGTCACTGAGAGGTCTGCTGTCAAATCAGCAATATTCATACTCTTCGATATTCATACTTGTCTTTTAATATTCATACTCGTCTTCAATATTAATATGCCTCAATGCAAACTCCCATATCTCTCGGTCTCGGTCTCTCTCTGTCTCCCTCCCGCCATGCCTCCCTGCCAATATCCCCATCTATTGCATTGGAAAAAGGTTATGGCTTTGGACTTGGGCCCACTTGATCCCCCACCCAATCCCTATCCAGTTTCTATTAATATTGCCTATTGCCTCTTCCGCTTCCCAAGGCTTTCTACCCAGGAGGCCTGGTTCAGGGTTGGATGTTGGATGCTGATCTCTCTTCTTATAATAAACTTAACTCCAAGCCTGACATGGAATAAGGGGCTAGCGCGATAGTAGGAACCATTTTCATGTCATTATTATTTGCGACACACTTAGCGGCGTGCTAATCCCCAGCCGGCGTCAGGGATTCTGTCGTCTAATATCCTTGCAGAGAGCGAGATAAATAAAGAAAGAAAGGGAGAGAGAGAGTCACAGAGAAAGAGAGTCACAGAAAGAGAGTCACAGAGAAAGAGAGTCACAGAGAGAGAGCCGGCTTCTACAGTTCCCCCTTTTATTTCCTGCCGTTTAAATCCCTCCACATAGATGAGATATCTAGAATCCCACCCGACTGCTATCGCTGTGACGCTCCTTAAATGAGATAGTGGTCTACTTCTAGGGACGGCGGCGGGCTACGAGGCTGCAGGCTTTCATGAGTTAATTAAAGCTGTCAGTTTCAGGATGGGGCTACGTTCGCTCAGTCAGAGAGCGAGAGAGGGTTGACTAGACCCCCTGGTGTCACCACCTCAGCCAACCTCCAGTGCGACAGTCTCTCTCATCCAAGTCTACATGCTTATTCATACAGTTAATTAGTTCATTGCTCTCAGCTTCAGTGAAGTAGGAGTTTGGCTTATGTTCAGTACAGTGTCCTCAGATCCTCAAAAAGTTCTACAGCTGCACCATCGAGAGCATTTTGACTGGTTGCATCACCGCTTGGTATGGCAACTGCTCGGCATCCGACCGGAAGGCGCTACAGAGTACACTGCATGGCTTGAGATTGCTGGCTGCTTGACAAGTGTATTCAGTCAAGAAACACAAACTGTAACACATCAGATATGCTTTCTGAAGAACTAGTGAAAATGTGTATCTGTCATTGGCAATTAGTATTTCCTATGTTTCTTCGTCTGGCTCATTCATTTAAAGTAATGGATTAAAATGCAACCAAGGAAAATCGATTATGCGCACAAACGTAGCAGGCAGTGATTTCTTTGATCCTTTCAGGTTCAATTGATACATTGTTGGACAATCAAAAGGAAACTCTTGGCACAGTTGGCCTTGGAACACATAGTGGGTGAACAAAGACACACATAACCTGTTAACATTACATAGATGGAGTCCTGTTACACATTTCAAGTCCTAATGATCCGCTGACTCATGCTTCTTTCCAGCAAACAGAGGAAGATGCAGCAGAAATATTGCTGTAAAAAGGGTTACGTAAATACATTTGATTGAATGATTGATCGATATTCCTCTCCTCTCCCTGCAGTAAGTACCAGGTGGTGGTGGAGGAAGAGCGCCCCCGGCGGGTGAGGAGGGCGGCAGAGATCCTACGCTGCTACCCGGTGCCCATCCACTTCCAGAACACCACCGTGCTCAACTCCCAGTACTACTTCACAGCTGAGCTGCTCATGGGCGACATCAAGACCCCCGTACCCTTCTGCATCGGAGACAACCGTACCTACAACGGCTACTGGAACGCCCCCCTCCTCCCCCACAAGAGCTACAGCGTCTACTACCAGGCCGTCAGCACGGCCAATGGGGTGAGTGAGCAGGGGGATGTTGGGGTGGGGATTGGCCGCTGGGACGTGTCAGTCACACCCAATATACAAGATTGAATGTGAAACTGATAGGATACTTTTTACTGTGTCATGTTTTCTATGGCTTTACAAAAGCCCATTTTGAAGAAATTTCCTCATATTGTTAATTTCCTATAATGAACCACTTACCCCAAATGATCTTCATTGATTAAAGGAAATGACCCCTTATTTAAAACCACCTGTAGAAAAAGGACATTCCCGTTGGTGTGGCATTATGGTACGTTTTGTCCGATGGATTGGTATTTTTGAGTGGATTCTTTCTTAGTCGTCTTCATATTGGCCCAACCCTCACAGCCAGTGTTAACATGCTACAGTCCAACCCACCTGACCACTCTCATTTGCTGTCTCTTACGAACGCTGAATCAGTAGAAAAACAACACTGCCACCCAAAACCTCTGTAGTGAAAACACACAGTACAGCCTCAATCCCAACAGTCAGCTAGAGTCCATCTCATCACTTCCCTATTCACACCCACAGTGAAAGCACCAGTCTGAAACAGACAGCAAAGCAAACTGGATGCAGAAAATTAGGATAAATGAACAGCCACAACAAGACTCTCCTTCGGGGCCTGTTTAACAACCAATCCAGCATCCTAATGGTCAATAACCCGGTATTACAACCCCATTACTTCCCTTCTCCTAACCACTCTAATGTACTGTCAGTGGGAGTACAGGTCAGCACACCAAGAGGCAAGACACCACTTTTATCAATGTCCTGCTGCTCAGATTGTAAAAAAAGTAAAGTACACCCATTCACAAATGCATTATTAACACATTGGCTTAATTGACCTTTTTTTCAATATCTCCCCCTTTTTTGAAATGCAAATCAATTTGCCCTAATGAAAAGTCCATCTATTTTTCTTCCTCTCCTCCGCTCTCTTCCTCTCCTCCGCTCTCTTCCTCTCCTCCGCTCTCTTCCTCTCCTCTGCACTCCTCCTCTCCTCCACTCTCTTCCTCTCCTCCGCACTCTTCCTCTCCTCTGCACTCCTCCTCTCCTCCACTCTCTTCCTCTCCTCCACTCTCTTCCTCTCCTCCACTCTCTTCCTCTCCTCCACTCTCTTCCTCTCCTCTGCACTCTCTTCCTCTCCTCTGCACTCTTCCTCTCCTCCACTCTCTTCCTCTCCTCCGCACTCTTCCTCTCCTCCACTCTCTTCCTCTCCTCCGCAGTCTTCCTCTCCTCCACTCTCTTCCTCTCCTCTGCACTCTTCCTCTCCTCCACTCTCTTCCTCTCCTCCACTCTCTTCCTCTCCTCCACTCTCTTCCTCTCCTCTGCACTCTTCCTCTCCTCCGCTCTCTTCCTCTCCTCCGCTCTCTTCCTCTCCTCCGCTCTCTTCCTCTCCTCCACTCTCTTCCTCTCCTCCGCTCTCTTCCTCTCCTCCACTCTCTTCCTCTCCTCCGCACTCTTCCTCTCCTCTGTACTCTTCCTCTCCTCTGCTCTCTTCCTCTCCTCCGCTCTCTTCCTCTCCTCCGCACTCTTCCTCTCCTCCGCTCTCTTCCTCTCCTCCGCACTCTTCCTCTCCTCCGCTCTCTTCCTCTCCTCTGCTCTCTTCCTCTCCTCCACTCTCTTCCTCTCCTCTGCACTCTTCCTCTCCTCTGCACTCTTCCTCTCTTCTGCACTCTTCCTCTCCTCCGCTCTCTTCCTCTCCTCCGCTCTCTTCCTCTCCTCCACTCTCTTCCTCTCTTCTGCACTCTTCCTCTCTTCTGCACTCTTCCTCTCTTCTGCACTCTTCCTCTCCTCCACTCTCTTCCTCTCCTCCACTCTCTTCCTCTCCTCCACTCTCTTTCTCTCCTCCACTCTCTTCCTCTCCTCTGCACTCTTCCTCTCCTCTGCACTCTTCCTCTCCTCTGCACTCCTCCTCTCCTCCACTCTCTTCCTCTCCTCCACTCTCTTCCTCTCCTCCACTCTCTTCCTCTCCTCTGCACTCTTCCTCTCCTCCACTCTCTTCCTCTCCTCTGCGCTCTTCCTCTCCACTCCTCCTCTCCTCCACTCTCTTCCTCTCCTCTGCACTCTTCCTCTCCTCCGCTCTCTCTCCTCCGCTCTCTCTCTCCTCCACACGCTTCCTCTCCTCCACTCTCTTCCTCTCCTCTGCACTCTTCCTCTCCTCCACTCTCTTCCTATCCTCCGCTCTCTTCCTCTCCCCCACTCTCTTCCTCTCCTCCACTCTCTTCCTCTCCTCCGCTCTCTTCCTCTCCTCCACTCTCTTCCTCTCCTCTGCTCTCTTCCTCTCCTCTACTCTCTTCCTCTCCTCTACTCTCTTCCTCTCCTCCACTCTCTTCCTCTCCTCCACTCTCTTCCTCTCCTCCGCTCTCTTCCTCTCATCCGCTCTCTTCCTCTCTTCTGCTCTCTTCTGCTCTCTTCCTCTCCTCTGCTCTCTTCCTCTCCTCCGCTCTCTTCCTCTCCTCCGCACTCTTCCTCTCCTCCGCTCTCTTCCTCTCCTCCGCACTCTTCCTCTCCTCCGCTCTCTTCCTCTCCTCTGCTCTCTTCCTCTCCTCCACTCTCTTCCTCTCCTCTGCACTCTTCCTCTCCTCTGCACTCTTCCTCTCTTCTGCACTCTTCCTCTCCTCCGCTCTCTTCCTCTCCTCCGCTCTCTTCCTCTCCTCCACTCTCTTCCTCTCTTCTGCACTCTTCCTCTCTTCTGCACTCTTCCTCTCTTCTGCACTCTTCTTCTCCTCCACTCTCTTCCTCTCCTCCACTCTCTTCCTCTCCTCCACTCTCTTCCTCTCCTCCACTCTCTTTCTCTCCTCCACTCTCTTCCTCTCCTCTGCACTCTTCCTCTCCTCTGCACTCTTCCTCTCCTCTGCACTCCTCCTCTCCTCCACTCTCTTCCTCTCCTCCACTCTCTTCCTCTCCTCCACTCTCTTCCTCTCCTCTGCACTCTTCCTCTCCTCCACTCTCTTCCTCTCCTCTGCGCTCTTCCTCTCCACTCCTCCTCTCCTCCACTCTCTTCCTCTCCTCTGCACTCTTCCTCTCCTCCGCTCTCTCTCCTCCGCTCTCTCTCTCCTCCACACGCTTCCTCTCCTCCACTCTCTTCCTCTCCTCTGCACTCTTCCTCTCCTCCACTCTCTTCCTCTCCTCCGCTCTCTTCCTCTCCTCCACTCTCTTCCTCTCCTCCACTCTCTTCCTCTCCTCCACTCTCTTCCTCTCCTCCACTCTCTTCCTCTCTTCTGCTCTCAAGCTAGGGCCATTAGATAATGAATTGGCTCTAATTGGAGAGAAACTATCCAGGGGGGGCTAGAGGAGAGGGATGTGGAGAGGGGGTTGCGATTAGGCTTGTCTCGGTGCTCTGGTCTCTGGTTTCTGGTCTTATCTTCTGGCGTGGGCAGCAGTGAGCCACACTGGCCCCTCTAATGGTGGTCTGGGAGAGGAGAGGAAGTGGGCGTATGTGTTCCGCCCCTCTGAATCCTCCTACTACTAATAGGGTGCTGTGGGGGCAGTAGGGGATAACCTAGCAGTACAGCTGTGTGTTGTAGTGTATTTGCTGACATTTTAAATGGACACATTTTTCCCACAAATTGCAGGGGAGGCTGGAAAGAAGATCAGTGTGCCATCTACAAAGGATATGTCTTCTGAGAAGAAGAAGAGAGAAAGAGGGAGAGAGAGACTGAAAACAATATTTCCCATTCCCCTCAGCCCTCTACCCTCAGTTCAGAGCAGGGTGCCTCAGAGAAAGGCCACCATACTCCATGAGGCAGACTGTAACGTTGGAGTGAAAACCACATTCAATACTGACCTCAGCAGTTAGACCTAAGTGGAATATAGGTCTTCACATGTTGGTAGTTTAAGACAATAATTCTAATCCTAGATTCTAAGTGAATCAAATGATTCCAACTAAATTACAGCTAGCTATTCCATATACATGCCAGTATCTTGTTAAGTACTGGCGACATGTGTCATAGCGTGAGGGAAAAAAGTATTTGATCCCCTGCTGATTTTGTACGTTTGCCCACTGACAAATAAGTGATAATTTTTATGGTAGGTTTATTTGAACAGTGAGAGACAGAATAAATAAATAAATATCCAGAACAACGCATTTCAAAAATGTTATGAATTGATTTGCATTTTAATGAGGGAAATAAGTATTTGACCCCTCTCAATCAGAAAGATTTCTGGCTCCCAGGTGTCTTTTATACAGGTAACGAGCTGAGATTAGGAGCACGCTCTTAAAGGGAGTGCTCCTAATCTCAGTTTGTTACCTGTATAAAAGACACCTGTCCACATAAGCAATCAATCAATCAGATTCCAAACTCTCCACCATGGCCAAGACCAAAGAGCTCTCCAAGGATGTCAGGGACAAGATTGTAGACCTACACAAGGCTGGAATGGGCTACAAGACCATCGCCAAGCAGCTTGGTGAGAAGGTGACAACAGTTGGTGCAATTATTCGCAAATGGAAGAAACACAAAATAACTGTCAATCTCCCTCGGCCTGGGGCTCCATGCAAGATCTCACCTCGTGGAGTTGCAATGATCATGAGAACGGTGAGGAATCATCTTGTCAATGATCTCAAGGCAGCTGGAACCATAGTCACCAAGAAAACAATTGGCAACACACTATGCCGCGAAGGACTGAAATCCTGCAGCGCCCGCAAGGTCCCCCTGCTCAAGAAAGCACATATACAGGAAGTTTGCCAATGAAAATCTGAATGATTCAGAGGAGAACTGCGTGAAAGTGTTGTGGTCAGATGAGACCAAAATCGAGCTCTTTGGTATCAACTCAACACGCCGTGTTTGGAGGAGGAGGAATGCTGCCTATGACCCCAAGAACACCATCCCCACTGTCAAACATGGAGGTGGAAACATTATGCTTTGGGGGTGTTTTTCTGCTAAGGGGACAGGACAACTTCACCGCATCAAAGGGAGGATGGACGGGGCCATGTACCGTCAAATCTTGGGTGAGAACCTCCTTCCCTCAGCCAGGGCATTGAAAATGGGTTGTGGATGGGTATTCCAGCATGACAATGACCCAAAACACACGGCCAAGGCAACAAAGGAGCGGCTCAAGAAGAAGCACATTAAGGTCCTGGAGTGGCCTAGCCTGTGGAGGGAGCTGAAGGTTCGAGTTGCCAAACGTCAGCCTCGAAACCTTAATGATTTGGAGAAGATTTGCAAAGAGGAGTGGAACAAAATCCCTCCTGAGATGTGTGCAAACCTGGTGGCCAACTACAAGAAACGTCTGACCTCTGTGATTGCCAACAAGGGTTTTGCCACCAAGTACTAAGTCATGTTTTGCAGAGGGGTCAAATACTTATTTCCCTAATTAAAATGCAAATCAATTTATAAAAAATGTTACATGCGTTTTTCAGGATTTTTTAGTTGTTATTCTGTATCTCACTGTTCAAATAAACCTACCATTAAAATTATAGACTGATCATGTCTTTGTCAGTGGGCAAACGTACAAAATCAGCAGGGGATCAAATACTTTTTTCCCTCACTGTATGGTAGTGTTGTCATCAAGCAGCCCTAGTAGAAACCAGTCTCTTCTCCTCTCCCCACCTGAGTCACACAGATTCACACCATCCTCCTAGTTGTTTTAAATATTCAGCACACCCCACAGTTTAATTTGCCGTCTCCTCAATAATGCACCAAGCCACACAAGTGCATTTTGATGTCATAAAACACGGGGGGATTTAACCATAAGCCCCAAGTCACTTTCCCCATACCCTGAATATTCATGCGGCGTTGCTGTGTTTTGTTTGTTCCACATTTGTAAGACGAGCGAAGGCAAAGCCATTTCTGCCACCACCTGCTTGTCCCCTCCTTGTCTTGGAAAAGTGTTTCACTCTTTTTTTCAGTTTGTCTATAAGAAGAAAGGATGGCATGAAGTCTGTTGATCAAAGTGACTGTGCAGATCTAATTTCACTCCACACTTCCTTCTTCTGAATGGCTGTGCCTTTTCCTTTCCTTCTCTGTCTCTCTCTCTCTCTCTCTCTCTCTCTCTCTCTCTCTCTCTCTCTCTCTCTCTCTCTCTCTCTCTCTCTCTCTCTCTCTCTCTCTCTCTCTCTTTTCTGCCTTCTCTCTCTCTCTCTCTCTTATGCCTTCTCTCTCTCTTTTCTGCCTTCTCGCTCTCTCTCTCTTTTTTCAGCCCTCTGCCTTCTCGCTCTCTCTCTCTTTTCTGCCCTCTGCCTTCTCTCTCTCTCTCTTTTCTACCCTCTGCCTTCTCTCTCTCTCTCTTTTCTGCCCTCTACCTTCTCTCTCACTCTCTCTTTTCTGCCCTCTACCTTCTCTCTCACTCACTCTTTTCTGCCCTCTGCCTTCTCTCTCGCTCTTTCTCTTTTCTGCCCTCTGCCTTCTCTCTCTCTCTCTCTCTCTCTCTCTCTCTCTCTCTCTCTCTCTCTCTCTCTCTCGCTCTTATGCCCTCTACCTTTTCTCTCTATCTCTCTTTTCTGCCCTCTACCTTCTCTCTCACTCTCTTTCTGCCCTCTGCCTTCTCGCTCTCTCTCTTTTCTGCCCTCTGCCTTCTCTCTCTCGCTCTCTCTCTTTTCTGCCCTCTGCCTTCTCTCTCACTCTCTCTCTCTCTCTCTCTCTCTCTCTCTCTCTCTCTCTCTCTCTCTCTCTCTCTCTCTCTCTCTCTCTCTCTCTTATGCCCTCTACCTTTTCTCTCTATCTCTCTTTTCTGCCCTCTGCCTTCTATCTCTCGCTCTCTCACTCTTTTCTGCCCTCTGCCTTCTCTATCTCTCTCTCTCTCATGCCCTCTACCTTCTCTCTCTCTCTCTCTCTTTTCTGCCCTCTGCCTTCTCTCTCTCTCGCTCTCTTTTCTGCCCTCTGCCTTCTCTCTCTCGCTCTCTCTCTCTTTTCTGCCCTCTGCCTTCTCGCTCTCTCTCTCTTTTCTGCCCTCTGCCTTCTCTCTCTCTCGCTCTCTTTTCTGCCCTCTGCCTTCTCTCTCTCGCTCTCTCTCTCTTTTCTGCCCTCTGCCTTCTCGCTCTCTCTCTTTTCTGCCCTCTGCCTTCTCTCTCTTTTCTCTCTCGCTCTCGCTCGCTCTCGCTCTCTCTCGCGCTCTCTCGCTCTCTCTCTCGCTCTCTCTTTTCTGCCCTCTGTCTTCTCTCTCTCTCTCTCTCTTGTCTCTGGTTGTCTGTCTGACATGCCTGGATGTACGTTCTGCCAACAGCATTTAGGCCCCAAGTCACAGCGCACTATGTCCACGCGCCAACCTCCCCCCTAATGCACCAACACAGGGCTTAGGAGGCCCAACATGGTGACTTACTGTACATCTAGCTCCGCTATGGACATTTGAGGCTTGCACACCCACATCTAATGTATACTGTGTGCATATGTCCATTCACACATATGTGTAAACATATGTGCACACTTGTAAAATGTGTGTGTGTGTGTCGTCTCAAGGTCGTGGTTGAGTGTAAAGTATAGAGACCACCCATACTAGTGCAGACTAGTCTCTGACAGCTGGCTGCTAGATGCTAAGCTGAGGTGCTGAGGTACAGCCTCTCTCTTTCTTTCTTTCTTGCTCGCGCTCTCTCTCTCTCTCTCTCTCTCTCTCTCTCTCTCTCTCTCTCTCTCTCTCTCTCTCGCTCTTATGCCCTCTCTCTCGCTCTTATGCCCTCTACCTTTTCTCTCTATCTCTCTTTTCTGCCCTCTACCTTCTCTCTCACTCTCTTTTCTGCCCTCTGCCTTCTCGCTCTCTCTCTTTTCTGCCCTCTGCCTTCTCTCTCTCGCTCTCTCTCTTTTCTGCCCTCTGCCTTCTCTCTCACTCTCTCTCTCTCTCTCTCTCTCTCTCTCTCTCTCTCTCTCTCTCTCTCTCTCTCTCTCTCTCTCTCTCTCTCTCTCTCTCTCTCTCTCTTATGCCCTCTACCTTTTCTCTCTATCTCTCTTTTCTGCCCTCTGCCTTCTATCTCTCGCTCTCTCACTCTTTTCTGCCCTCTGCCTTCTCTATCTCTCTCTCTCATGCCCTCTACCTTCTCTCTCTCACTCTCTCTCCTTTCTGCCCTCTGCCTTCTCTCTCTCTCGCTCTCTTTTCTGCCCTCTGCCTTCTCTCTCTCGCTCTCTCTCTCTTTTCTGCCCTCTGCCTTCTCGCTCTCTCTCTTTTCTGCCCTCTGCCTTCTCTCTCTTTTTCTCTCTCGCTCTCGCTCGCTCTCGCTCTCTCTCGCGCTCTCTCGCTCTCTCTCTCGCTCTCTCTTTTCTGCCCTCTGTCTTCTCTCTCTCTTGTCTCTGGTTGTCTGTCTGACATGCCTGGATGTACGTTCTGCCAACAGCATTTAGGCCCCAAGTCACAGCGCACTATGTCCACGCGCCAACCTCCCCCCTAATGCACCAACACAGGGCTTAGGAGGCCCAACATGGTGACCTACTGTACATCTAGCTCCGCTATGGACATTTGAGGCTTGCACACCCACATCTAATGTATACTGTGTGCATATGTCCATTCACACATATGTGTAAACATATGTGCACACTTGTAAAATGTGTGTGTGTGTGTCGTCTCAAGGTCGTGGTTGAGTGTAAAGTATAGAGACCACCCATACTAGTGCAGACTAGTCTCTGACAGCTGGCTGCTAGATGCTAAGCTGAGGTGCTGAGGTACAGCCTCTCTCTTTCTTTCTTTCTTGCTCGCGCTCTCTCTCTCGCGCTCTCTTTCTCACTCTCGCTCTCTTTCTCTCTCTGGCTCTCTGTTTCTCTGGCTCTCTTTCTCTCTCTCACTCTCTGTTTCTCTCGCTCGCTCTTTCTCTCACTCTCTGTTTCTCTCGCTCGCTCTTTCTCTCCCTCTCTGTTTCTCTCGCTCTCGGTTTCTCTCGCTCTCGGTTTCTCTCGCTCTCGGTTTCTCTCGCTCTCTCTTTCTGTCGGTCTCTCTCTCACTCGCTCTCTCTCACTCGCTCTCTCTCTCTCGCTGTCTTTCTCTCGCTCTCTTTCTCTCGCTCTCTCTTTCTGTCTCTCTCGGTCTCTCTCTCTCACTCGGTCTCTCCCTCGCTTTCAGTCTCTCTCTCTCACTCGGTCTCTCCCTCGCTTTCAGTCTCTCTCTTTCTCTCTCTCTGTCTCTCTCTCTGTCTCTCTCTCTCGCGGTCTCTCTCCCTCTCTCCCTGTTTCTCTCTTTCTCTCTCTCTCTGTCTCTCTCTCTGTCTCTCTCTCTCTCGCGGTCTCTCTCCCTCTCTCCCTGTTTCTCTCTCTCTCGGTCTCTCTGTTTCTCTCGGTCTCTCTGTTTTACTCCTGTTGGTCTGATCAGATTGGATGACCACAGCCCTGACAGCTGATATGTTGACTGAGAACTAATGCCTCTCTCTTGCTCTTTTCCCCCCTCTTTTTCTCTCTCTATTTCTCTTTCTCTCTTTTTTTTCTCCCCTCGCAGGAGACCAAAATCGATTGTGTACGAGTGGCCACTAAAGGTAGGACTGGCCCCCGTTGCCTGAAAGTAATCTAACCACCGTTGATTGAAATGTGTTTCCCCTCACACACACTCATACACACCCAAGGATTGTTTTGGCTCGACCACAGGACTATAGTGCTGTACGCAGCTTTTCTTATGTGCTACTCATGCTTTTCAAAAACGAATGTTTGCTCTTTGGCCACTCACCTTTCTCCCCCTCAATCAATTTGATAGTGTGTGCTTGTGTAAAGTGGTAACAGTCATAAGCATTGAGCTTTTTCCTATTGAAATTTCCTCTACGCAAAAGCTCAAGTCACATTTAAGTAAACAACAGTAGCTAATTAGGTTAAATATTAACTTAAACGTCATAAAAATAAAACTTTGCAGTCAAGTAAAAGTGTTTCTTGTATCTAACAGAATCCAAAAATGCTCACCAAAATAAACGAAGTCACTATTCCACTCTAAAGTGTATGGTAGTTTAATTTATTGTATTTATTTTACCTTTATTTAACTAGGCAAGTCAGTTAAGAACAAATTCTTATTTACAATGACGGCCTACACCGGCCAAACCCGGACGACGCTGGGCCAATTGTGCGCCGCCCTATGGGACTCCCAATCACGGCCGGTTGTGATACAGCCTGGAATGGAACCAGGGGGTCTGTAGTGACGCCTCAAGCACTGAGATGCAGTGCCTTAGATCGCTGCGCCACTCGGGAGCGATGTACATGATATACCATGAACAATAGTGCTAGTAGCCTCTAGGCCATATGACTGAGCTAGGCTAGCCAAAAGGCATGCGCTCAAACTCTCACAAACCACTACCCCTCAACACAGGAAATGTCGAACAATCGTAGAAAGGGGGAAGGATTTTAATTGGCGGCAGATGGTCAGAGTTCTCTGGCCCAGAATTCTGTGCACCCCCCCCCCCCCTCCCCTCCATTAAATATTAGCATATTAGCATCCAGTGGAGCTCCTTACAAGCCACGGCCTCCTCTTCTCTAGCACTAGCCACACATTAGTGTGCTGCCGATCTGCATTGTAATTGTTTACAGATGGTGGATAATCTATTTTCCTTACTACATGCCATCTCTCTCTCACGGTGCCAAGACTGGGCTATAATGCTATATGCTAATGAGCACTAGTTCCTGTGTTGTTTCCAACCCTTTTTAGTCACAGACGCTAAGCACGTTTGAATTTAGAATTGTCTTCTTCCCCATCATAGATTATGAAAGGACTGTTTTAATGCTTTTTTGTAATTTGATTTCTCTATAGTTTATGGCGTTTAATCAGATTTTATTGGACCTGAGCATTGGCGCTTAAGAGTAGCATCTTCTAATAGGTTCAGCGCCTCTCGGGTTACCTGCCAGTCATAGTGGTGGCAGCCAATCAGATCCCCAGAGGGGGCTGTGGTCTGGGACAAACTGCTCATACAGAAGGCCATAACCACAACAGTGAGAGAGCCTGAACTGAATATTGAGGAGTTTAGTGGCTCTAGCAGAATCTTTATATTCAGTCTCATATCTCTAGAATGGCTCCCTCAGGTTTGTATGAAATGCCTGTGTTAGTTCCCTCCCTGCTGTTCACGAGCACACAACACAAACAAGTAATTAACCAAGCTTCTGGGATGATTACTAAAGAATGGAAACGTAACCGTTACTTAACCAATGCCAAGCTTGTGAACTATATGTAACCTTCTATTCCTCCCTGTGAGAAGTACCTCTTTCTCTCTCCCTCTCCTTCCGTTTCTCTGCTCTGTGTGACTAAGGATGTTTTCCTGTTTGCCTGAGTCTCTTGGCTTCTTCTTCTCTCCTTCCTGCATGTTGAACAACTTCTTCATTTGCCTTAGCCGCCATAATCGTGACTCAGCTCACCACTCCCTACATACGCATCGCCCCCGCGGCTGGCGACAACCAACTAACAGGTCAGACCACCACTACAACTTCCCAGCTCTGTCCTCTCCTGTCCTATGGATCTATCTGTGTGTGTGTGCAAGTGTATGTGTATGCCAAGATTAATTATTTATAGTATATGTTTGTGTTTTTGCGTTCACATTTTTTATAACATCTGTTTGTGTGACGTTGTGTAGCGTGTATCTATTTAAGTCTAAACAAACAGGATGTGCACTACCATGTCTGAGAGACCATCAAGGGGTAACTAGGTTACCGGACATCTTGTTTTCCACCGTACAGTTGACTTTATATTCACTCCCGTCATTTGGTCAGTATTCATCCTATTCACATCTTACAGATAGTGTGACATGTATCTGGAGCATATGGTTGTGTTGCAAATACAGAAAAGGACCTCATTTTCATTCAAGGCAGATGTAGGGGGTTGTGAGTGGGAAAAAATATCAATATGGGCCTCTGCAGCGAGCATGAAACTGAGAAGCTGCACACTCTGGACAAAGTCATCCTGCTCAGCCTGCTGTCAGAAAATTACATTCAAATATTTATCAGGCAGGCGTGGCGTTAAAGGAAAGGTGAAAACTTTCCGCCTTCTGTTTATACAAGAAGCCAGATGATTCTACCCAGTCACACACAGTCAGACACTGTGAAATTGAAAATGTTCTCCTGTAAAATATTTAACCATGGACGTTTTTGGCTTGTTATGGGTCACGGGGAATGAACATGATTTTTTGAGGGGAAGAAAAGGGAACATTCGGTGTCAAAAGTACTGCTGGGAACACATTTATGTTCAGAACTTTGGACTTGATGAGTACAAATTGTTATAAATTTGCAACATAGTTTGACACTTACAATTTTCAGGTTTCCCTTAAGTTACCAACTTCTACCAGTTAAACTCCAGTTAACATTTTCTAAATAATTATTCCATCCTTAAGGCATGGGTCAGAAACGTCTAGTTTTAATACAACATGGACAACAACATCTAGATAGCAGTGACCTGGCAGGGGTCGTTAAATATCAGCATTTTGGTTTTTTTTACACTGTCTTATGTCCTCGGGACATGATGAACTGCAAGCAGTGGAGGCCGCTGTGTGTTGTTAACCAGGTCTTGTGGTGTTTCAGGCCCCTGATGTTTACACACCCTCCCACACAGAGTTACCGAGGAACACACTATCCCCCAAAGCACCTTGCATAGTTTGAGTTTCACATGAAACGGCCTCCCTGAAAGCCAGAACGCTTCACTCCCTTCTTCAAAGCCGGAGATATCTGCCATTTAAACTTAAAAAGGACCAGTGTTTTATGCCTCTTGGGGCATTCAGTTTGCTTATGACCCATAAACAGAGATGTCAAAGAGAGGATTTGAAGTAAAGCTTGGCATGAAAGTAAATAGTTTGAAAGTCCAAAACAGCTGGAGATGTTTTTGCGGTTCCCAAACAAACTAGAGATACCAAGGGAGTCAAGCTAACCTTCACTGTTCTGTCTTTTAGCTTGGGAATATACACTGCTCAAAAAAATCAAGGGAACACTAAAATAACACATCCTAGATCCGAATGAATGAAATAATCTTATTAAATACTTTTTTCTTTACATAGTTGAATGTGCTGACAACAAAATCACACAAAAATTATCAATGGAAATCAAATGAATCAACCCATGGAGGTCTGGATTTGGAGTCACACTCAAAATTAAAGTGGAAAACCACACTACAGGCTGATCCAACTTTGATGTAATGTCCTTAAAACAAGTCAAAATGAGGCTCAGTAGTGTGTGTGGCCTCCACGTGCCTGTATGACCTCCCTACAACGCCTGGGCATGCTCCTGATGAGGTGGCGGATGGTCTCCTGAGGGATCTCCTCCCAGACCTGGACTAAAGCATCCGCCACCTCCTGGACAGTCTGTGGTGCAACGTGGCGTTGGTGGATGGAGCGAGACATGATGTCCCAGATGTGCTCAATTGGATTCAGGTCTGGGGAACGGGCGGGCCAGTCCATAGCATCAATGCCTTCCTCTTGCAGGAACTGCTGACACACTCCAGCCACATGAGGTCTAGCATTGTCTTGCATTAGGAGGAACCCAGGGCCAACCGCACCAGCATATGGTCTCACAAGGGGTCTGAGGATCTCATCTCGGTACCTAATGGCAGTCAGGCTACCTCTGGCGAGCACATGGAGGGCTGTGCGGCCCCCCAAAGAAATGCCACCCCACACCATAACTGACCCACCACCAAACCAGTCATGCTGGAGGATGTTGCAGGCAGCAGAACGTTCTCCACGGTGTCTCCAGACTCTGTCACGTCTGTCACATATGCTCAGTGTGAACCTGCTTTCATCTGTGAAGAGCACAGGGCGCCAGTGGCGAATTTGCCAGTCTTGGTGTTCTCTGGCAAATGCCAAACGTCCTGCACGGTGTTGGGCTGTAAGCACAACCCCCACCTGTGGACGTCGGGCCCTCATACCACCCTCATGGAGTCTGTTTCTGACCGTTTGAGCAGACACATGCACATTTGTGGCCTGCTGGAGGTTATTTTGCAGGGCTCTGGCAGTGCTCCTCCTGCTCCTCCTTGCACAAAGGCGGAGGTAGCGGTCCTGCTGCTGGGTTGTTGCCCTCCAACGGCCTCCTCCACGTCTCCTGATGTACTGGCCTGTCTCCTGGTAGCGCCTCCATGCTCTGGACACTATGCTGACAGACACAGCAAACCTTCTTGCCACAGCTCGCATTGATGTGCCATCCTGGATGAGCTGCACTACCTGAGCCACTTGTGTGGGTTGTAGACTCCGTCTCATGCTACCACTAGAGTGAAAGCACCGCCAGCATTCAAAAGTGACCAAAACATCAGCCAGGAAGCATAGGAACTGAGAAGTGGTCTGTGGTCACCACCTGCAGAACCACTCCTTTATTGGGGGTGTCTTGCTAATTGCATATAATTTCCACCTGTTGTCTATTCCATTTGCACAACAGCATGTGAAATTTATTGTCAATCAGTGTTGCTTCCTAAGTGGACAGTTTGATTTCACAGAAGTGTGATTGACTTGGAGTTACATTGTGTTGTTTAAGTGTTCCCTTAATTTTTTTGAGCAGTGTATTTAAAACTTCTGTTCACATGTGAACGCCCAATGTTTTCTGTATTTTTGCCCACGCAAGTTTTACCTGATAACAGAGTCAGACGTCCACCTTATTGCTTTCCTTGAAGGCCTTTCACTCACCACCTAAACCCCTCAATAGCTCTCTGGTTATCCAGCAAAAAATTGATTTTGGGCTATATCTAGTGGTATTCTCAATATATGGAATAACTTATCAATGAATTGCAGACATTTGCATTCTAAGAGACTGCCTGCCTGGTAGGTGAATGCTGATGACTGTCTGTCCCCCTCTGGATTCAACATGTAAGGTCGGCAGGTAGCCTAGCGGTTAGGTCGTTGGGCCAGTAACCGAAAGGTTGCTAGTTCGAGTCTCCGAGCCAACAATATGAAAAAAATCTGTAGGTGTGCCCTTGCCCCTAATTGCTCCAGGGTCACCATTGATAATGGCTGACCCTCACTGTGACCCCCACCCTCAGATGGTCTCAGGGAGAGTTGGGATATGCAAAAAAACATATTCAAATAGGACAAATATAAGCACCCATCAGATTATTATCATTCAAGGAGATGGTCAACCAAGTCGACCTTGGTGTAGAACCTGGAGGGGTGACCTTAGGACTTTAGAGGGAGATCTGTGTGTTTTAAATCCACTCACACCGCTGAATGGTCACCCCCTCTCTCCTAGGCCCTCTGTCCTCCAGGCCTCCCCTTTCTCCCACTTCACCCAGACTCACCCTTCGGAGTAAAACACATTCTTACCGTGGAATGAGCCACCCGCTTGTTGGCCCCCCTATCCGTCACCGTGGTAACAACGATAGCCGCGCGGGCTGCTGGTGATGGATGTTGTCACCCTTTGATTGAAATAGTGGTGCAGGCAGGGAGGAATAGATTTGGGGGCCAGGGCAAATTGAACGACGTGTCCTGACTATTTTTCATCCAAACTCATTTAGCGCGAGGAAATGGATAGTTCATCAGGCCGCGGGTTGACGTTCCATCACATTATACAGTAAACAGGAGAGCAAGAGGTTCCCTCTTTCTTTCTGTCTCATTCCCTCTCTCTCTCCCTCTCTCTTTCTCTGTCTCTCCCTCTCTCTTTCTCTCCCTCTCTCTGTCTATCCCGCTCTCTCCTCTCTCTCTCTCACCTTCTCATCTCTTCCTCCCTCTCTCCCTCCCTTAGAGGAGGGGAAGGCCCCAGTACTAGTGAAACAGTGGCTCCTCTGCGATGCTGCGAGGGGCCTGGTTATCTCATTGGAACAGATATTAAATGCCTTGGCCCTCGGTGTGATCCCCCGTCACTGCCTACTTTGGGAATACATTTCTCCCTAGGAAGTTGTCCTCCTCTCCCTTTCCTTATTTCTTGTTTGTGTGCCGCCGCTCACCAAACTACAGTACATGACCCAGATTTGAATATCCAAAGGCAACAGAGGCAACGTGCTCAAGCTTTGTGTCGCCCAAAGACAATGGGTGTGTAAAAAGGGACTGTTAATGAGTTTATCTGGCACTCTCAGGTGCAGGAGCTGAGGCAAGGGCAAATGACTGCTTCATTTAAGGATTGGGGAGGAGGGATGGAGGGAAAGAAAGTAGTGCGTAAACAGATAATGCCAGGAGAGCGGCTGGAGGACAGACAAGGGAGTGCACGGCTGAAGTGTAGAGCAGCTGTGGAAGCCAGAGAGAACATGCAGTGAGAGCCTTGAACTTCACCGTCGTCAGTCAAAAAGCACCAACATTACATGGCATTACATTTAACATGGAAAAAGCCCTGCTCAGCATAGTGTGAAGTGTCAGTACGGCGTCAGTATTACATACACTTGAAGGTTGGTCTTTTTTTGCCGTCTGGAAAACGGATTGTGTGTTGCTGGAGTTTTCCAACTGCTAACCACAGAGTTAGACCACCCGGTAGACTTGAAGACAGCGTTGTCATAATGAACTGTAACAACAATGTAGGAATTCTCCTTCTCATTTAAAACCTTTTCCTATAGTCTTACATAGTCAATGCTTCACTGGGAACGGGCGTGTTCTTAGCCCTGCATGAGTCCTTGAGGAGAATTAAGTGTGTGGTGAATGATGTGACAACCATGATGATGATGACATGGATCCAAAATGGCCGCCCGGTGACCATTTTGACCCATGCTCTTTGACCACCAGGGGCTGCGACCAGGAAGCCTGACGCGGTGGAGCCGGAGAAGCAGACGGACCACACGGTGAAGATCGCCGGGGTCATCGCTGGTATCCTCCTCTTCGTCATAATCTTCCTCGGCGTGGTGCTGGTCATGAAGAAAAGGTCAGAGACTACTCTCTTATTGAACTGTCGTTCTACTCACACCTGTAGTGTACTGATGCAGCCACTAAAAATACAATTTCCACGATCTGTGTGCAATATGTGTACAGACAATTTGTGTGTGCAATTAGTGTATAACTTCTTAGTCCCTTCAATTGTATACTATGTGTCGCTGTCTACATTAGAGCCCTTTGTCAACACATCAAGAGCTACTGTATTGAAAGAAGGCTTGAATGTTTCCATGCTCCCTGAGGTCCAGCGTTACACTGATACAGTAGATTAGCAGGAGACTTGTGTGCATGGTGTAATTACATGAAAGGCCAAATCAAATTAATTCCCTCTGATTGTCCCTTCACCTTCAAAACCCCCTGCATCGTCAACGTCAAGGCTAAATAATTGATTGGATGACACTGATAAGCACCTTTAAAATGTTTAATGGCACTGCTATACGGTATGCATTAAAATATTCATATTCCCCCTTCCCCCACTCCACGCCATACGCCCCTCCCCTCCTCCCTCCTTGCCATACCCCCCTCCAAATGCCACTGTATTAATGACCTCGGCAATGGGAATAGGAAAATATTTCAGAGGCTTATCTTGTGGCGGGAAAAACTAGCAAAGATAAGAGGGAAAAATGTATGAAAGCACTTTATTTTTTTAAGAGCCAGAGATGCCTGCGGCTGTGTAGCTGCAGGCTAGTTTACATTAGCCCTAGTCCAATGCCAGAAGGAAGGAGGGAGGGAGGGAGGGAGGGAGAGGCGGAGGGAGGGAGGGAGAGGCGGAGGGAGGGAGGGAGGGAGAGGGAGGGAGGGAGGGAGGGAGAAAGGGGGAGGGAGTGATGGAAGGAGGGAGGGAGGCAGGGTGAGAGTGTGAGAGAGGGAGGGAGCGAGAGAGGGTGAGGGAGACAGAGGGGGAGAGAGGGTGGGAAGGAGGGAGAGGGAGGGAGGGAGGGAGGGAGGGAGGCAGGGTGAGAGTGTGGGAGGGAGGGAGCGAGAGAGGGTGTGGGAGAAAGAGAGAGAGGGAGGGGGAGAGAGGGAGGGAGAGGGAGACATAGGGAGGGAGGGAGGGAGAAAGGGGGAGGGAGTGATGGAAGGAGGGAGGGAGGCAGGGTGAGAGTGTGTGAGAGAGGGAGGGAGCGAGAGAGGGTGAGGGAGACAGAGGGGGAGAGAGGGTGGGAAGGAGGGAGGGAGGGAGGGAGGCAGGGTGAGAGTGTGGGAGGGAGGGAGCGAGAGAGGGTGTAGGAGAAAGAGAGAGAGGGAGGGGGAGAGAGGGAGGGAGAGGGAGACATAGGGAGGGAGAGGGAGACAGAGGGAGAGAGAGTGTGGGAGAGGAAGGGAGAGAGTGTGAGGGAAAAGGGGGAGGGAGGGAGGGTGAGAGAGTGTGGGAGAGGAAGGGAGAGAGTGTGAGGGAAAAGGGGGAGGGAGGGTGAGAGAGTGTGAGGGGGAGGGAGAGGGAGAGGCAGGGAGGGTGAGAGAGAGAGAGAGGGGGTGAGAGATGGAGGGAGAGGGAGAGGGAGGGAGCGAGGGAGAGGGAGGGAGCGAGGCAGAGGGAGGGAGGGAGGGAGAGAGATGAGGAAAGATGAGGAGAGGGAGGGAGGGGGGAGGATGGATTAGGAGAGGGAGGAAGGGAGGGGGAAAGATGAGGAGAGGGAGGGAGGGGGAAAGATGAGGAGAGGGAGGGAGAGAGTGAGAGGGAAAGATGAGGAGAGGGAGTGTGTGCTTCAGAGCAGCCCCAGGAACTATTGCTGAGCAAACAGCCAAACTGGCTCCACACACACTGGTGTAGGGCAATGGAGTTTAGGCAGATTTCTCTGGGGTGTGTGCTTGGGGATGTGCTCTACCCTGCAGTCAGTATTTAGGGGGGGGGGGGTACAGGATGTTCCCCAATGCTGGATGGGGGGCCATTTGGGAACCCCTGGTCTAAAGGATAGAAAATAAAAGACATACTGTTTGGTTGTCAGTATAGCTATTGTTCTGTATTTCAATCCAATTACTATTCATTCAATTCATGATGACCTAGGCATGTTTTATTAACTGTTTTTTTATTTCAGCTATTCTAATGGTGAATCAGGGCCCAAACCACATCAGCAGTGTCTTTGATGGTCACATAGTGTATGTTAAAGAAAAAGTAGAGGCTTGTGTCTCAGAGTAATAACTAGTTGTTATATTACACACTGTTTGTTATTACTGCCCAATGTTCTAGTGTATTGTTCTTTCTTGTGTGTGTGAAAAAGGAGAGGAATAGGTTTATGAATATTAAAGCTACTGCTGTTGTACGAACATGTTATCCCAGCCAGTTTCTGATAAACTTGCTCTCTAACACAGCTCCAATGAGCTTCCTCCTCTGTCCTCTTCCTGCACTCTCCCACTCTCAAATAACACTACAGCCCACCTATCCTCTCAATAACAGCCTATCACCTTCACTAAGATGCAGGTTGGCCTTTATTGTTATGAATTACATTTACATTTACGTCATTTAGCAGATGCTCTTATCCAGAGCAACTTACAGTTAGTGAGTGCATACATTATTATAATTATTTCATTTTTTTATACTGGCCCCCCGTGGGAATCGAACCCACAACCCTGGCGCTGCAAACGCCATGCTCTACCAACTGAGCTACATCCCTGCCGGCCATTCCCTCCCCTACCCTGGACGACGCTGGGCCAATTGTGCGCCGCCCCATGGGTCTCCCGGTCGCGGCCGGCTACGACAGAGCCTGGATTCGAACCAGGATCTCTAGTGGCACAGCTAGCACTGCGATGCAGTGCCTTAGACCACTGCATCGCAGTGGTCCTGGAGGCAGCACTGCAGAATGGTCACTAGCTGGCACAGCCACAATGTCATAAAATATGATTCTAAG
The DNA here is from genome assembly GCF_964263955.1 of Coregonus lavaretus. Lineage (NCBI taxonomy): Eukaryota > Metazoa > Chordata > Actinopteri > Salmoniformes > Salmonidae > Coregonus > Coregonus lavaretus. Next base: position 6,658,404 of record NC_140021.1, read on the forward strand.
CCTAACCTTAACCATACTGCTAACCCTAATGCCTAACCCTAACTTAAATTAAGACCAAAAAGTGAATATTTGTTTTCTTAAATGTTTACGATATAGCCAATTTTGACTTTGCAGCTGGCCCATCTAGCGGAAATCGCTCAGTTCTGCTCCAGGGCAAGATTCATGACAATAAATGTCAACCTGGGGCCAGTATGAAAAACTGTAAGTCGCTCTGGATAAGAGCGTCTGCTAAATGACTAAAATGTAAATGTAAATGTAAGGCACTACGTTACCCACATTTATCTCCCGTAACACCTGCCCACCTGACCTGCCAATCAACAGGTCACTCTTCCCCCTCACTGTAACTGAATGTTGTAGCTCTGTGGGACCCTCACCCTCTACCCCTCCACGCATGACATTGTCCCCCCAAGCAACCACCAAGCAACCACCTTGCCCTCAGTCGTACTTGTAAAAAACGTCACTTTATGCCACCATATTGTTTATTTTTTTGTTTCATTTCTATATATTTTTCTCCAGTACATTAATATTTTTACTTTTCCTTTCCTTCCATTCCATTTCCCCTCCCGTCCCCCACCACTGCTTATATCCTACCACCACCCCACTGGGCAGAAGAACCTATCACTCCTACACTTACTACCTGTAAGTAACCCACTTTGTGACTGAAAACGCTTAGTGCCATGCTTTCTCGATCTGCGACCACCGCCTTGATTTACCATGCATGAAACCTCTTGGTGACTTTCCTTCCTCTCCTTTCAAACTGCCAGCCAGGGCTTAATTGGGATGTCTAACATTGGCTAGCAGTTAACGGGCTAGCAGCTAACGGCTAGCAGCTAACGTAAGCTAATGGCTAATCTACTCACCTCAAGGTCTAATTTGAAGTCCAATTGGCAATATCAAAGTGGAATTGCAAATATTTTGACAAGAGTAGATCATTTATATATAATGGATAACATTTTTAACATATAATTGATCTAAATTAATTGAAAAACGGACACTCAAATTAGACAAAATGCTTTGGTCTAAATTGTGACGACGTTTCCAGCCAATGCTGTAGTTTGAAAGGGGACCTTGATCAGTCACTATTATTATAAACCAGGTAGAAAACCTATAGACATACTATATTTGTCCATAAATGTAAAAAGGAGAACTCAGTTTTCTCCTTGCATTGTGCTTTCTAGAGTATTTTGTGCTTTATTGACTAAGAGAAAATGGTGTTCTCTGTAACCCAATTAGCATTGCTCCATTGGAATGACCAACTAACCCAGGCCGTCCCATTTCAGAATAGCTGTGCGGGCATGAGACAATGAGAGGGGGTCAGTTTTGTGTCCGACTCGCCTCTTGGCCTAACCCTGTCCCAGAATCCACCTCAACATGTCAACTCCCATGATTCTCTCTGTCCGTGGTCATTCCAGCGCTGCTCATTTTTCATTTTTTTCTTCCATGTTTTAGATCAGTTGTTTTTGCATGGCCCTGTTGACAGCATGTGAATTCCTCATCTGTACCCTGGTACAATGGTGCTAAAAGCCTACTGTGATGGTGACGACAGCTCTGAGTATGATGCTATGTGCTCTGTGTGTGGTGGGAAAGGAGCAAAGAAGAGCTGTAGCCAGCATTGTGTATTACAGCTATGCATTTTTAAACCATATATACTTTCTACAACAGGTTTGTCAAAACAAGCATTGTGATTGGTTGAGATGCGTTCTAAGCCATGCGTTTTAAGCCGGGTCAACTGTGTCAGTTGGTTTGCTATTTAACTCTGTTGATTGTTCAGTTGATTTGCTTTGATTGAAAACACGCAATCAATCAACAAAATATGTGCATCCGTAAATACATTTTTATTTGAGAGACAAAAACGATGTCATTCATGAAGGAATGTGAGCTGGCTTCAGTGTGTACCTGCTTGTTTTCAGTAGCGGGGTGAGCAGCTCAGAGGAGAAGACCCCCCTGGCTAGGATTTGAATAAGACTCTGCTAAATGTCCATAGCGGGAGAACACATACAGTTGAAGTCGGAGGTTTACATACACTTAGGTTGGAGTAATTAAAACTTGTTTTTCAACCACTCCACAAATGTCTTGTTAACAAACTATAGTTTTGGCAAGTCGGTTAGGACATCTACTTTGTGCATGACACAAGTAATTTTACCAACAATTGTTTACAGACAGATTATTTTACTTATAATTCACTGTATCACAATTCCAGTGTGTCAGAAGTTTACATACACTAAGTTGATGGTGCCTTTAAACAGCTTAGAAAATTCCAGAAAATGATGTCATGGCTTTAGAAGCATCTGATTGACATCATTTGAGTCAATTGGAGGTGTACCTGTGGGTGTATTTTAAGGCCTACCTTCAAACTCAGTGCCTCTTTGCTTGACATCATGGGGAAATCAAAAGAAATCAGCCAAGACCTCAGAAAAACAATTGTAGACCTCCACCAGTCTGGTTCATCATTGGGAGCAATTTCCAAATGCCTGAAGGTACCACGTTCATCTGTACAAACAATAGTACGCAAGTATAAACACCATGGGACCATGCAGTCGTCATACTGCTCAGGAAGGAGACGTGTTCTGTCTCCTAAAGATGAACGTACTTTGGTGCAAAAAGTGCAAATCAATCCCAGAACAACAGCAAAGGACCTTGTGAAGATGCTGGAGGAAACAGGTACAAAAGTGTATATATCCACAGTAAAACGAGTCCTATATCTACATAACCTGAAAGGCCGCTCAGCAAGGAAGAAGCCACTGCTCCAAAACTGCCATAAAAAAGCCAGACTACGGTTTGCAACTGCACATTGGGACAAATATCGTACACAAAAATAGAACTGTTTGGCCATAATGACCATTGTTATGTTTGGAGGAAAAAGGGGGACTTGCAAGCCGGAGAGCACCATCCCAACCGTGAAGCACGGGGGTGGCAGCATCATGCTGTGGGGGTGCTTTGCTGCAAGAGGGACTGGTGCACTTCACAAAATAGATGGCATCATGAGGAAGGAAAATGTATGTGGATATATTGAAGTAACATCTCAAGACATCAGTGAGGAAGTTAAAGCTTGGTCGCAAATGGGTCTTCCTAATGGACAATGACCCCAAGTATACTTCCAAAGTTGTGGCAAAATGGCCTAAGGACAACAAAGTCAAGGTATTGGAGTGGCCATCACAAAGCCCTGACCTCAATCCTATAGAACATTTGTGGGCAGAACTGAAAAAGCGTATGCGAGCAAGGAGGCCTACAAACCTGACTCAGTTACACCTGCTCTGTCAGGAGGAATGGGCCAAAATTCACCCAACTTATTGTGGGAAGCTTGTGGAAGGCTACCCAAAACGTTTGACCCAAGTTAAACAATTTAAAGGCAATGCTACCAAATACTAATTGAGTGTATGTAAACTTCTGACCCTCTGGGAATGTGATGAAAGAAATAAAAGCTGAAATAAATAATTCTCTCTACTATTATTCTGACATTTCACATTCTTAAAATAAAGTGGTGATCCTAACTGACCTAAGACATGGAATTTTTACTAGGATTAAATGTCAGAAATTGTGAAAAACTGAGTTTAAATGTATTTGGCTAAGGTGTATGTAAACATCCGACTTCAACTGTACATCCCAGATATGAGGTCATGTTATCTGTTTATATTGTAGTTTATATCCCCCCTCCCTCTGTATTTGGAGCTTCTTGCTTGGATTTCCAAAGGAGTTTTTTTCTTGGTGACTTCCAGAAAAATGCTGTTTGGTTTGTTATGCCTAGTTAAGTGTCCCATAGAGGCAAGAGCGGGATTTTTAAAGTGGGAGATGTGGTGCTCTGTGTCTTTCGTGTCTTCCAGCTTTTCTCTTTCTCCTTTCTCTCCCTCGTATTCTCTGTTCCTCCCCCTATCTATTTCTCTCCCTCTATCTGGTTCCCTAGGTTCCTCTCACGCTCTTCCCCTCTCTCTCCTTCTTCCTCACTCTTCCCCCCCCCTCTCTCTCTCTTGCCGTTTAAGGAGGAGTAATATGGTAAATGGTGTGAGATTATGCCGCTCAGTTCACGTCAGGGCCACCGAGCCAAGCTCATTTTTAACAGCGTCTCAGATTGAGCAGTCTCACACACCCGGCGTTCTAATGAAATATTGAATGCGGTTTGCCTTTGATCTGACGCGCCATGTGCCAATTACAGCGGAGAGGGCAGAACAGGTGGAGGCAGGGAAGAGAAGAAGAGGTCTCTTGGGAGAGATGGATGGAGACAATTGACCGTTACCTACTTAAACCCTCCTCCTTTCCTGTATCTGTACAGGATATAAAGCTGTACTTCATTTTATACTCGCTAACTCCAAAGGTAGGCCAAGGTCTGTCCAGTTTTTAAATTAGCGTTACGAATGGTCCATTGCTCCATTGGGATACATTGAAGTGGAACAGATCAGGCAGTAAGTGGTACAGTCTATGATCCTGTGTTCAAATGGACTGCTATGAGGTATAAGTGTTGTATTGGATTGGGTAAGAGCTATATTGTAAAGAGCACTACGCTCCTATAGCCTGAAGGCCTCTCAAGTTCCACATCCCAGCTGAGCTAAATGCTGAGCCTAGGCCGCTGCGTCCCAAATGACACCCTATTCCCTATATAGTGCAGTAAAGTAGTGCACTAAATATGTGACTAGGGTAGCATTTGGGATACATCCTGGCTGTGTGAAGGATGCAGAACCGCCAATATCCTTACATTATTACCCATGACGCCTTTTTCTGAAGGCGAGGTAAAACAGCTTAAAACATCTTGATAAAACAAGAGAGGAATAACTGCCTGGGATGAGGGATGAGCTGAGCGGGACGCTTCCTCTCCATCTTCCCTCCCCGGCGCGCTTCCTCTCCATCTTCCCTCCCAAGCGCCTTTCCTTTTCTTTCTTTCTTTCTTTCTTTCTTTCTTTCTTTCTTTCTTTCTTTCTTTCTTTCTTTCTTTCTTTCTTTCTTTCTTTCTTTCTTTCTTTCTTTCTTTCTTTCTTTCTTTCTTTCTTTCTTTCTTTCTTTCTTTCTTTCTTTCTTTCTTTCTTTCTTTCTTTCTTTCTTTCTTTCTTTCTTTCTTTCTTTCTTTCTTTCTTTCTTTCTTTCTTTCTTTCTTTCTTTCTTTCTTTCTTTCTTTCTTTCTTTCTTTCTTTCTTTCTTTCTTTCTTTCTTTCTTTCTTTCTTTCTTTCTTTCTTTCTTTCTTTCTTTCTTTCTTTCTTTCTTTCTTTCTTTCTTTCTTTCTTTCTTTCTTTCTTTCTTTCTTTCTTTCTTTCTTTCTTTCTTTCTTTCTTTCTTTCTTTCTTTCTTTCTTTCTTTCTTTCTTTCTTTCTTTCTTTCTTTCTCACTAAGAGACAGAATGTGCGAGCGCTTCCAAGGGAACCCAGAGAGACGGGGCCCATTTAACTGTGAGCTTTCAGCAGCCAAATGGGGCCCGGCCCGGCGCGTGAAAAAACCTTAATTAAATCCTTCAAGGAAGGGTTCACGCAGAAAAAGAATCAAATTAATTGCAACAAGGGTTGCGCATTTGTCTGGGCACTGTCATTCCGAAGAAGAGCAGGGAAGTTAGAGAAAGGAGGAGGCGGTGGTAGAAGAGGGGAGACGAGAAGACCATTTCGCCCATCTGTTGGGGGACTGGTAAGTCCTTTAACTCCCTTTGTCATTAGGGTGACAGGTCATTCCTGAGCTGCCTTCTGATCTGGCACCCCTGTTCTCACCCCCTTCCTGTGTCACTGCCACAAGATGAACTAGGGTTGTATTCATTAAACACCAAATGGAAGAAAAGAGATTGAAACAGGGGACTACCTGGACGTTTCCAATAAAAAAAAAAAATCCATTTTGTATTCTGTTGTTAAATGAACACGACTCTGGCTGGAAATGAGACGCCACACTCTCCCCTAAAACGCTACTATTCCACTTTTTCCTCTTTGTGCTTTGCTGAGCCTCAAACACCTTGTTGGGTGGTGTTCGGCGTAATTAAAAGGAGGAGAGGTGAACGTGGTAAAGCCCAGAGGGGGAATTTACAGGATGCTAGCCTAAAGTTAGCCGTTAGCGCCCAGCCTGCCGCTCTAAATGGATTCAGCCCGCGCCGCAATAGAGCCGTCCTATCTGATGCTCGTTACATGAGAGGTGGCTGCACTTACACGCCGCTGCCCTATAAAGGTATCACGCACACACGCATGTACACACCTAGCCCTGTTTGTGTGCTAATGGCCGGCATACACACACACTGTTTTTATCTCGCCACAGTTTACATTCGCGTCACCCTGAGATACGTTAATGGCACTCTCCTGCTTCTCATTCGATTAGCATACATAACCCCTAAAGTGCAGGTGTCTCATGAACGGCGTGGTAAGTAGTGTTGCCAAACCTCGTAAGCAGTCCATTGGAGTGTGTAATGTGATTATAGCATAGCATCTAAGTACTGTTTTGTGTTCAGGAAGTCCCTAAAGGTTCTCAATAAAACCTTCCCCTGTTATATGATCTGACTAGGGTAACAACTGGAGTTAGACGGTTAGATGGAAAACAGACGATTCCAGTTGTTTGCCTGTAAATGCCATTGTTTTTCCACAGTCTTAATGAAATGGGTGAATGGCTACTGTTTACAGTTTGATGGTATCAGCAGCCAGTTATTACACCCAACCGACGACACCCAGTGTATCTCTGCCATTGTATCGGGGGTCGTTCAGTTGGGTCGTTGTGGAGCACGCATTTGTGTCGCGGGTCCGAGACTAGTGAAAGGCCGATGTCATACAGGGGGCTCGTTCTCTTGGGAATAAATGTGCCCCAACACTGGTGACCCTCGGGGTTTAAACGCTGGTAAAAGGTGTCGTGGGAGATTGTGCGATTTCTAAGAGCACCCGGTCTTAATTCAGCTCTGCCTCCAGAGTCAATTCAGACTAGATTCATTTGGTTTGGGAGCAAACCTTACTCTTCTCTTTGTGTCGCTGACCTGATCAGGGGTGTTACTGGATCAGCCTTTTGTCTGATGCCGCCATTGTAAGCGGCGGTCAAAGTGCAGATCCAAGTACAAGGAAGAAATTACTGATCACGCCACGAATATAAAGACTTTGATTTGGCGACTACATTTCTATTAACATTGTGTGTTAGGCTAACGTAGGGGGAGAGCTGGCCATTCAATTAGGTGTTTTCATTTCTCTCTCTTTCTCACTCTCTCTCTCATTTTTTTGGGTTGTCGTGTTTTTCCCCGGTATCTCTGAAAACGGTTTATTGTTTTTTGTTGATTTTCAGCTAGGCAATTACTGTAGCGACACTGTAAATTACAAGTTCTCTTTCTCTCCAATCTTCCAGGCTTTGTGTTCCTTCTCAGTAACCTTGGTTTTCCAGTTGGTTGAATGGAATTAATAGAAAAACATGTCTTATAGCTGAATTATATCTCATATACTATTCATGTTACACTGTAGCAAGTGTCCAATCACATCTATTTTGAGGAATTATAGTTTTTTTCTATTTTCTTGTGGTAGTACATTTCCAGTTATTAATTTTGTATTGTGAGAAGAGACATTTAATTTTCCATCAATGACATGACATGACATACTGTAAATAAAAGGGTTGCTTAACATGTAGCTATCTGTAACAAGGAAACATATTCTACATATCTGTCTAGATAGATATGAACACATCCATCAAAACAGACTTGATGGAACCAACCATGTTTTATGGAACCAACCATGCTTTATGGAATGGGTGTAAGCAGCTTGAAATATTAAAGAGTAACGTGCCATGATTCTACATGAAGGAAAGGCAAAGAGTTCCATCTTCAGAGTCCCTGGTCGAACATCATTAGGTTTAATGGTATGTTTTGTTTTTCAGTGACTTGTGGTACAATAGAATGTACACAAATATTGCTGATAATAACGTGCTAGAGCAGCCTGTTATTTAGACTGTTGGATTGAGCCCTAGGGTGTCAACAGCTAACCCCCACGCCAGCCTGGCTGTTTATACAATGAACTCCACTATCTGGCTCTTATGTCTATGTATGATTTGTTTTGAATGTAGCCTAGATTTCTTGTCATGGTTCGACAGCTTCTCCACATGGTTGAATTAATTAGCCTTCACCGAGGTACACTAGCTAGCCAGTGAGGAAGATGGCTAGCCTCGTCTCAGTCTCCGTCTCTCTCTATGTGTGTACAGCTGTTGTGGAGGCTTCCTCCCAGCATCACCTGCAACACTGTCATTAAACTGTTTGAGTGGAATGGCTTAGTATTTCCCCTCTCCCTCCCCTTACGCACCAACTGATCACAGAAACCATCAGGCAGACTTGCTGTTTTTTATTCATCTATAAAGACCAATTAAAATCGCAAATGGAGCTGTCTCAGTCAAAGCCTTTATAGGTCAAAGTTATGGGTATGGGCTGTGTGTTTTTGGCTTTTATTTTCTGGTATCGGAGAGAATGTGGAGGATTCACTGTGGTCAGGAATGCTCCAGTTCCTTTAGAAAATGTGCGTTCTTGCAGTGCATAAGGAATGAGGTTTTGATTTTGATAGCCACACAAATCAGGATGTGTGTTGATGTTTTTGTTGCCCAGTAGAACATGTGTAATATTGAGAAATAAGGACCCCAACTGTAAGCTCGGTGTGAAACCCAGGGTGCTGTTAATGTTCATTTTCAGCAGAGTTGAGGTCATGTGCTCTTCTTTCTTCTCTCCATCCCTCCATCCTTACATCAAACTGTGACAGATGAGATCTTTTTCAGTGAACCCGCTCTTCTTTGAGGTGATGCCACTCTCTCCCTCTCTCTTTCACTCTCTCTCTATCTCTCTCCCTTTCTCTCTGCGCTGGCTGACAGCTCGTCAGTAGCCCCAAGGCTCTCATTCCGATGCGCTTCCTACATGATCAGCCATACATACAAATACATGTGTTTATCCCTGGAGAATCTAGAACAGCTCCGCTCTGTTTTACCACAGGGTTTCATTAGCTATGTCAAATGTAGACGACCGTCCGCAATGATTAAAACCGTTACATGTTGATAGTCATAGTCATATGTAAAACATATTTATGCTTGTTTGGCAATGTGCATCTATGAAAGATTAATTCCTCAACTGAATAAAGAGGAAATGAACTGCGTTATTGTTTAATGTTAAAGACATGGCAGCTTATTGTAATGGAGTGATGTATTGTAATATGGTGAATTATACGGACTTGTTAAGCCATTTTATGAGTATAAAAAGCTTGTTGAACAATTATATCATTCTATGAGTATAAAACGCTTGTTGAACAATTATATCATTCTATTTATTCTTTATGTGGCACTTGTAAGCCTTTTTTTTCTCAAGAGAAGAACATGTTTTTCAAATGTCATTAAATCCGCTTGATATCCACGTTGTTGCAACATACCTGCTGCACTCCTCTCTCTACCCGTTGCTAGGTTATAGCGACAGAAAGGAGAATACAGCTTTGTGAAAGGGGTGATATTGTAACGAGAGACTATACAGTGCCTTCAGAGTATTCACACCCTTTGACTTTTTCCACATTTTGTTACAGCCTGAATTTAAAATGGATTACATTGAGATTTTGTGTCACTGGCATACACACAATTCCTCATAATGTCAAAGTGGAATTATGTTTTTCGAAATGTTTACAAATTATTTAAAGATGAAAAGCTGAAATGTCCTTAGTCAATAACTATTCAACCCCTCTGTTATGGCAAGCCGAAATAAGTTCAGGAGTAAAAATTTGCTTAACAAGTCATATAATAATTTGCATGGACTCACTCGGTGTGCAATAATTGTGTTTAACATGATTTTTTAAATGACTACCTCATCTCTGTACCCCACACATACAGTTATCTGTAAGGTCCCTCAGTCAAGCATTGAATTTCAAACACAGATTCAACCACAAAGACCAGTGAGGTTTCCAATGGGGCAAATACAACACATTACTGAGTACCACTCTCCATATTTTCAAGCATAGTGGTGGCTGCATCATGTTATGGGTATGCTTGTGATCGTTAAGGACTGGGGAGTTTTTCAGGATAAAAAATAAATGGAATGGAGCTATGCACAGGCAAAATCCTATCGGAAAACCTGGTTCAGTCTGTTTTCCACCAGACACTGGGAGATGAAATCACCTTTCAGCAGGACAATAACCTAAAAAACAAGTCCAAATCTACACTGGAGTTGCTTACCAAGAAGATGGTGAATGTTCCTGAGTGGCAGAGTTACAGTTTTGACTTAATCTGCTTGAAAGTCTATGGCAAGACCTGAAAATTGTTGTTTAGCAATGATCAACAACCAATTTGACAGACATGAATAATAAAAATGATATTGGGCAAATGTTGCACAATCCTGGTGTGGAAAGCTCTTAGAGACTTACCCAGAAAGATTCACAGCTGTAATTGCGGCCAAAGGTAATTCTAACATATATTGACAAATGGGGTTGAATCTAATGAAGATATATTAGTGTTCATTTTCCTCTTATTTTTTTTATTTCTTTTTACACATTTTTCTTAAACTTTAAGTATTTTCTGTAGGTTGTTGACAAAAAATGACAAATCAATTTTAATCCCACTTTGTAACACAACAAAATGTGAAAAAAAGTTAAGGGGTGTGAATACTTTCTGAAGGCACTGTAGCTATCTCTAATCAAAGGCTACTAATTTATATGAAAGGATATATTTCCAAGTACCACCGCTTTTCTTCACTCCCAGTCGCTGTCATTCTTTAATGATATTATGAATCCCTGATAAGAGCCTTCAGTGGACGTTAACCTCACAGGTCATACACAGCTCCGTCTGTGGTTTTATGGCACTCTGATAATGGAGAGACATTACAGACCATCTCCAGCAGGCCTCTGTCCCTGTGTCCATCCACAGCCATTGCCGCGGGCCCCACCGCTGAAGTTCCAGAGCCCCCACTGCCAAACATTAAGATTTATCTCAGCAAAACGTCAACTAGAGTGGGTTTTATTCAGTGGTCTCTCTGCCTGCTGCCTTGGACAGAATGCCTTGCTCCAGGGGAGGGTTCCTTTCTCCTCTGCCTCCCTATCCTGTGGCCTAGTGGCCGTCAGGGGCCATCAGTGACACCACCCAATCAGAGGGGCCAACACGGCAGGAGCTTTTACGCTTTTTATTTATCTGTTTGTGGGCAAGTGTTCTCTTTAACACTAGAACCACCATAGGCCAACGGCCACTAACGTTTGATTTACTAAAAAAATTGACCCCCCCCAAATTGTCCTGCTCCTTCCCTGACATTTCCTAAATGTTTGTATTTTACATTGCTCACTTGTCAGAATCACAAACAGAAAATAGCCTTTTTACTTTTTTTTTTTACACCTATTCCCAACTTAACCGGCCACGACAATGCACTGTAAGACGTTGGTACCCAGCCAGGCACTAATGCGTCTCTCTCTCCTCACTGAATGAATTACAAATGGATGAATGGGCGATAACTGTGCTTGTTACTTCACTATTTAATTTTAAATGAGGCCTAACTGAATGATGAAGGTGAAAGGTTAATTTAATTTAGAATGACAGTAGTGTAATGATGAGTGTGTTATGCCTATTTATCAGCTTTGGCGCTCATGTTTATAGCAAATAATTTGACCGCAAGTTGATTATAATTTTATTTTACGTTCTACTTTCTAAAAATAAGCTGTTTTATTTACTATAACTCTATAATTAATCAAATCTATTGTAATGGTAACAAAAAAACATGCTACATGTTGCAGTAGGCCTTTAGAATAATGCAAAACATATCCTTGACTCTATCCAGGTTGATGAGCGAAGGGAAGCAAACGATGCCAGCCCCACTGAACGAATGGGCGATAACTGTGCACGTTACTTCACAATCTAATTTAAATGAGGCCTAACTGAATGATAAGGAGGGTGAAGAGGTTGATTTTAGTTTAGAACAACAATAGTGTAATGATGAGTTTGTTATGCCTATCATCATTGGGGCTCATGTTAATAATTTGACCGCGCGCCTTGCGGGTTGATACCAGTCTCTTGTGTTTTACTTTGTAAAAAGAAGCTGTTGCGGGACTGTTTTATTTACTATAATGCTAGTACTAATCACATTTATTGTAAGGGAAACAGTACAGTTGCAGTACACCTTTAGAATAATGCAAAACATATCCTTGACTCTATCAAAGTTGATGAGCAAGGGTGAACAAACGATGTCAGTCAGCCTGCACAGCCGGCCCTTCCAAACTACACCTAAACTATAACAAAACTAATTACACTTTTTATGAGTTAGACCAGATTAAATGGACTATTGTCTAATTGACAGTATTATTAGTTGTCAAGTTGTACATGAAGAGATGGATGCAGCTTGTAATAGACAGATGCAGGGAAAGGAGCATCACTTTATCAAATCCTCCTTCAGAGTCACATGCAGGTAAAACTTTTTGAGTTCTACATAGTATCAGAAAGAGCATATTCTGCAGTTTCTATGGCCCTTTTGTCAAATAACTCTCAAAATTCAAGAGGTGCAGCTCTATTACCAAATTTAACATTTTCCAAGAATATATGCACTGTCCATGCGTTCAGCACATGACCACTAGAGGCAGCATTGCTCTGGCTACTAAGCAGACTGGTAACATGCTGTAATAAACATCACATTCATTTTCTTATTTCAACAATGTTTCTTTAGACCTGCCAAAACAAAATTATAATGGACTTCTTTGTGATGGACTTGAACTAGTGGTTTGTCGTTTTTACTGATAGCCTAGACCAGGGATATTCAACTCTGACCCTACGAGGTCCGGAGCCTGCTGGTTTTCTGTTCTACCTGATAATTAATTGCACACACCTGGTGTCCCAGGTCTAAATCAGTCCCTGATTAGAGGGGAACAATGAAAAAACGCAGTGGAACTGGCTTCGAGGTCCAGAGTTGAGTTTGAGGGGCCTAGAGTAACATAAACTAATGAAAATGCTGTTATGTTCTTTGAAATAGTTTTTGGCTGGAAGTGTCCAAAATTGGCTTTAGGCCTACGCTTTTCACTAGGACTTTGTAGAATTATACAAAACATATCCTTGACTCTATCTAAACAAATAACTATTGTTGTTATATTTCTTAATGCATTTCATGCTTTACAGTAGTTTATGCACTATTTATCAAGCCTTGGTGCGGATGTTTGCACACGTTGCGGGTTGATATGTATCTAATGCATAATCTAAATGAGACGCCCGGAAACGTTCTCAACATTCTCTAGCAGCTGAAAGGTTCTAGTGTTAAAAGCCTACATTCTCTAGCGGCTGAAAGGTTCTAGTGTTAAAAGCCTACATTCTCTAGCGGCTGAAAGGTTCTAGTGTTAAAAGCCTACATTCTCTAGCGGCTGAAAGGTTCTAGTGTTAAAAGCCTACATTCTCTAGCGGCTGAAAGGTTCTAGTGTTAAAAGCCTACATTCTCTAGCGGCTGAAAGGTTCTAGTGTTAAAAGCCTACATTCTCTAGCGGCTGAAAGGTTCTAGTGTTAAAAGCCTACATTCTCTAGCGGCTGAAAGGTTCTAGTGTTAAAAGCCTATAGTCTTTTTTTTTCTATTTGTTTTCTCTCGTCATCTGATTCAATTCAGGTTTTTCAGGTTAAACTTTAAACGGCTCCAAAAGGCTACGCTTATGCAAAGAACTGGAATAGAAAGGGATGAAATGAAAAATATCTAGCATAGCGTTGGAGAGAAACGCAGCAATTGGAGGAGTACGTGGGGAGTGTTGTGACCAGGCGGTGGCATTAGGTATGCATGTGGGTCATGGATGGGAACGAGCACTCGTGTAGCGATGGGGGGCAAGGGATGGTGGGATGGGGGAGAGGGGGGGTAAACAACCATAGCTCATACTGTATCTCTTCACTCAGCACCTGCATCTCTCTCCCCATTCCCCTGCATCTCTCTCCCCATTCCCCTGCATCTCTCTCCCCTTTCCCCTGCATCTCTCTCCCCCCTTTCTCCTGCATCTCTCTCCCCGTTCACCCGCTTTTCATTTGTCCGTCTCTCTGGATTCATTCTGTTGATTCAGGTAGTATATTTTTTTAAGTGTGCGTTTTAAAACGGGAGGCTATAATCCCCTTCATTTTTTTTCTAACTATTACGCCAATGCGAAAACGTCTGTAGCCTACATATAGACAGTGCAAATCTTGTACACTAGACAACATTAGCATTTAGCGAGCAAGGCCTCTTCGCGATGCCACCTCTGCCTATGCAACTTCTGCATTGTACCACTGCAGGGTCTCTACCCACCTGTGTGTGTGTGCCAGCCTACTTTGCCAACCAACACGTCCATCAAAGGGAATCTCTCATGTGAAGCCGTGCGTTTCCCTCCCTCTCTGCCAGTGTCACTCATCACCCGGCCCCTTCAGCAGCGCAGCACGCTGCCGCTTCCTCTGTCGGGATTGATGACAGCCACACTGTCACAAAGTGGAGACAATCTGTCATTTGTCATCCCCCTCAGCGGCGGTGCCTCGCTGAGCCAAGATGGCTAGCATTCCTTCATTCTCTTGTTTTTAGTCCAAATCTTGACACCAGATCATTTTTTAGGGTTGGGCTGAAAGGTTCAGCCTGCGAGCGCTTAGCAGAACAAAATAAACTATTGTGGAACATCGTTAGTGGAACTTTTTTGTACTTTGAAGTGAGACCGTTCACTGGAAGCTCTTGGAGTACTTGTAAGTTTGGACAAAATCTTACTGCCCCCTCCCCTCCTATGTTCACCTGAACCTCTCAAAGTATTTCTTAACCTCCAACACTGTGCTCCTCTGGCGGAAGCAGGGGACCCATCGATCCAACACCTTGGGCAACACATCAGTCCCTCTCCCTGATTGGAGAGACTGTGAGGAGCACTTTCACATTTATTTTCAATTTCCGTTGCGCTCGCTCTCCACCGCCGCTCCCCGAGACAGATCGAGTCCTGACATTTGCAGGGAAATGGGCTGCGCCACCGCGCTTTGTCAAATCCCACAGCTGTTTGGGGAAGGGTTTCAATCGCCCGCTCTCCCAGGTGGGTACATGAAACACAGATCCTTTTAGAAAGGCGCCAAGCATCTCAAATGAAAAAGGAGATGGAAGCGTCTTTCCCCTATTTGCCAAAGTCCCCAAGCAAGAATTGGATTTGAACATAGGGACAGGGTTAGTGAAACTAAATGCCATTTTGCATTGCCTTGAGAAACTCAAGTTTTAAACTCCTTTATCTCAAGATGAGGAATGTACTTCGTTATTCCTGTCCAATCTGTCACTGCTGCTGCTGTTGGCACGGTAACACTATAGTCCCCTGACTCCATGCAGATGGGGAAACCTTGGGCTGTGAGTGTTTGTCACCTCCCAAGCATTCATGTTGTCTGGATTGCTCTATTCCACGTCATTAACTTTGCCACCCTCTGATTAGCGCTCTTTATTAAAAACTAAGAAAGAGAATGAGAAGAAATAAACAAGTAAATGAAGTCAACAAAAACACGCAAATTGCAGCAACTCGTGTTTTTTTCTCATTCTGCCTAATTAAACAAGCGTCGACTCCGCCACGGCCCTAATGTCAACCATTAAACACTAAGCTTCAATTACAGAGTAGGAGCAGTACTTAATATATCCCCAGGTAGCCATTGTTCACATTGCACCCTGCACTCCAAGACGGAAGCCATGCTAGAAACCCACCTTCCCTCTCCTCCAACCCCCATACTAAATCACCTATTACCCAGCGAGATGACAACGTGCATTAAATGTTGCTTTTCACGGCAAACCAATTTGGAGGAACAGTTAAAACTATTAGCTTCCTGTCGAGGGCCTCAAATAAATGTTTGGTGGCAGCGAGGAGTCAGGCACTTCCATACGGAGCGAGCCGGCTGCGAAATTGAATCCAAGCAGATTGATTTGGCGACGGTGGCGGGAGAGCTTCATTAACTCATAGCTGTCCATTAGCCACTAGTAATTCTCTCCGGCTTTTTAGGGATTGCATGCCGTCTAAGGGCTGAGCGGCTGTGTTTACCACAGTAAAGACAAAGGGAAAGACAATTATACCACCCCACGCTCCCCCCCACCTGCACCACCCCCCCAGGCAGGTAG
Organism: Coregonus lavaretus; assembly: GCF_964263955.1. NCBI lineage: Eukaryota > Metazoa > Chordata > Actinopteri > Salmoniformes > Salmonidae > Coregonus > Coregonus lavaretus. The sequence continues at coordinate 6,674,369 of NC_140021.1, forward strand.
AACACCACTAAGTGGAGGTTGAACACTCAAGCTGTTAACCGCCTTGAGAAAATCACATTCCGCCTCACCGAATTCTAAGAATCCTCTCTGCCACGACAAATAAGATGGGCCCATATAATAATCCTTCCCTTCACAAATGTTCCAATGTTTTCTCTCCTTTGTGTCGTTTTTTTTTCTTTGTCTGAGGCTGTTTTTTATCTCGCATCTAACCGGTGATCCATGAAGCGTTTGTGTGCTTGGGGTTTTGCCTCCAATTTAAAAGAAACTGTGTATGACTTGTCTCCCGCTCTGCAACATGAATGCACTAAATTGGCTCAATAGAGTCTGCGATAACCATCTCCCTCTGTAATTTCAAAAGGCTCTTCCCAGACACTTTAATTTGTTCCTTAAGTGCAGAGACGGAGAGAGGAGAGCGCGACCACTCGGTGACAAATCTCTGCCTCCCAGGCTCGCCTCGCAATTGAGACAAATGCAGATTTAGATGACGACAAGAGACAGTAAATTCCAAAGCTGGTTTTTGCAAAGTGCCACAGTGTCTCATATTTAGGCTCCCGCGGTTAAAGCGAGGGATATTGCACTCTTCTTCAGAGTGTTATTACTGTCAGGAATCCCTTTGTAGTAAATCAGATTATATTAAATGCAGATATAAATTTGCATTCACTTAAAATACCTTCTCGTTTAAGACACCAAACAGGCCCAATATTGTCTTGTCCGCTGAGTCTGTTTGCATCCAATTGGATTTTGTGGAAGTTATCTATGTCTGCTTAATTTTATAATAAATCTCTTGAATTATTACAATGAATTGGATGCTGAGACTTCTCGCTACTGTAGCAGAGTTAATAAATCTGATCTCTGCTGAATTGGCTCTCAAAGAGAAAGCACGATCACTAGGGCCTGTGGAGTTTACAGCCTTATTTACACTGAACAAAAATGTAAACGCACTGAGTTACAGTTCATATAAGGAAATCAGTCAATGTGAAATAAATTCATTAGGCCCTAATCTATGTATTTCACATGACTGGGAATACAGATATGCACAGATACCTTAAAAAAAGTAGGGGGTGTGGATCAGAAAACCAGTCAGTATCTGGTGTGACCACCATTTGCCTCATGCAGCGTGACACATCTCCTTCGCGTAGAGTTGATCAGGCTGTTGATTGTGGACTGTGGAATGTTTTCCCACTCCTCTTCAATGGCTGTGCGAAGATGCTGGGTATTGGCGGGAACTGGAATACGCTGTCGTACACGTCGATCCAGAGCATCCCAAACATGCTCAATGGGTGACATGTCTGGTGAGTATGCAGGCCATGGAAGAACTGAGGCATTTTCAGCTTCCAGGAATTGTGTACAGATCCTTGCAACGTGGGGCTGTGCATTATCATGCTGAAACATGGTGATGGTGGCAGATGAATGGCACGACAATGGGCCTCAGAATCTCTTCACGGTATCTCTGCATTCAAATTGCCATCGATAAAATGCAATTGTGTTCATTGTCCGTAGCTTATGCTTGCCCATACCATAACCCCACCGCCACCATGGGACACTCTGTTCACAACGTTGACATCAACAAACCGCCCGCTCACACAACGCCATACCATCTGCCCGGTAGAGTTGAAACCGAGATTCATCCGTGAAGGGCACAGTTCTCCAGTGTGCCAGTGGCCATCGAAGGTGAGCATTTGCCCACTGAAGGTGAATACCCTGGTGAGGATGAGAACAACAGAAGAGACAGTTTCTGACAGTTTGTGCAGAAATTCTTCAGTTGTACAAACCTGTCTGGGTAAATGATCCAAGACGATTCCGCGGGTGAAGAAGCCAGATGTGGAGGTCCTGGGTTGGCGTGGTTACACGTGGTCTGCGGATGTGAAGCCGGTTGGACGTATGACAAATTCTCTACAGTCAGCATGCCAATTGCACGCTCCCTCAAAACTTGAGACATCTGTGGCATTGTGTTGTGACAAAACTGCACAATTTAGAGTGGCCTTTTATTGTCCCCAGCACATGGTGCACTTGTGTAATGATCATGCTGTTTAATCAGCTTCTTGATATGCCACACCTGTCAGGAGGATGGATTATCTTGGCAAAGGAGAAATGCTCAATATCAGGGATATAAACAAATTTGTACACAACATTTGAGAAATAAGCTTTTTTGTGCATATGGACAATTTCTGAGATCCTTTATTTCAGCTCCTGAAACATGGGACCAACTATTTTTTACATGTTTTTGTTTAGTATAGAATACCTGTCTCTTGAGATTGTGCTTGTCACTCATTTTACTCTCACAGAGTGTCTGTAGCACTCTTGCTCTGAGACGTTGAGTTGAAGGCCCCCACCATGTCCAGTGTAGACTGTCTTCACCTGTAGAGAAGGCCTCTCCAGATGACCGCCCTAGCCCAGTCTGCTGTACTGCATGTCAGAAGTGCACATCAGGCTGATGAAATCCAACTGGAGAAATGCTGTGGAGTTCAGCCTGGAGCAGGGAGAGAGCTAGGTGCTATAGTGAAGGGTGCGTTGTGTCCAAGGTGGATACAGGACATGTGGGGGCAAGAGCGAAAATTCTAGAACTTTAGATACTAAAGGATTAGAGTACATCTGCCAATTCAGAATGGAGCTGCCAATTCAGACGAGCAGTCAGATGGCATACTAATGCCTATGGCTGCATTCAAATGGACATTGGTCACTGGAAATAGAGGTTGGAGAATATGGACACTTTGGATGGGATTCGGAGGCATATACTACCCACCTGCAAATGAGAAATTCTCAGGTACAGGTTGCCCGGGCAGCGTCCCATTTAGATTTTTGCTATTTGCTACTGATGGTTGTTATGGGGGCTAGGGCGTTTTCACTCAGGAGTTGTTCGTGAGGACTAGTCAGGAATGGATTGGCATCGCTACAGTGTTTTGGTGGAAAGTTGGCTCTCGCCAGAGAACGCAGGGGCCTATGCCAGCTTCACAGACCCCGGTATCACAGCGCCATCTTAGGGCTGTCAAAATGTCTGGCACCCCCACTGACTGCCTTGGCATGGCAAATGTGGCATACACTGCACCTTCGCAGCCCCCCATAAAAGCACAGTGATCACGACACAGAGGGGGACTGATGGGCGCTTGTGGCTAGCCCCTAATGAAGGCTTCACCAAGGTCTCTCTGTTACTGCCAGCTGGGCGCTCGCAAAGGCACCGTTCACACACACGCTCTTTGTCGACCCATACAGCTGGAGCGCTGAGGAAAAGCAACATTAGCGAGAGAGTGAGCGCTCTGAAACACTACGATTTTGCCTGATTAAGCTTTTAGGGGAAAAAGAGCTAAGTGGAAAATGGCTCCCATTTGTAAACCCAATGTTTTTACTTTAAAAGTATGTCTTAAGTGCTATGAACTCAATGCAAGCTTTCAGCTCAAAGGAAAGGGCGAGGCCGTTGGAAAAGCAGACGTTCTTATTGGTTATCTGCCCCTCATCAGCGAGTTCGCGATTCTCTCCAATGAGAGTCATCAGCCCATAGAGTATAGAATACTAGAGTGGCTTATGCCATTTTATATTTCTATGGATCTGCCCCGCTCTCTATCACACGTGTTGCAGCATTCTGAAACCGCACCACAGCACTGTTTTCTAGGATGACAACCCCTTTGCGTAAGCCTCCCTTGGCCCCTGTGTCACCCCTGCCGAAAAAACACAACAGCCGCCCTTTTCTAACAAACCATAGCTGAACTGGACTGGGCAGACTTTAAGTATCCAATCTGCATAGTCCTTCTCTCTCTGTGTGTGTGCATGTGCGAGGCTGTTGCCCTAACCGCTGACATGGGGCCCCAGGAGAGTACATTAGCAGGTATTTAAGGGCGTCCTTGTTTCCTAGAATCTCCCTCAGTTGGCCAACCTAAGGCCCTAAGAGTCAGGATCTGGACCTGTGTTTACTCTTTGTGTCCACGTTGTGGACAAGATGGGACATGGCAGCAAAATATACGGTGTAGCCTCTGGGTTGAATCAGAAAAAGGTAGCTACCTTGTCGCACTGTTTGTATGCAGACTAGATTTAATCTCTGCTGTCCATCTCGATTTCATGAGGAGACGTGAATTGCTAGCCACAGCAAGGCCTGATGTGATGTAAGAGAACAACCACAGCAGACCTGGGTTCAAATAGCAGGCTCAATGAAATCCATAATAGTATTTTAAATAAAACAAATCTTAGTTGGAGCCAGGTATGAACCAGACCATGTCAATATGAGGCTTGATTACTATACATATTTAGCGTATTGCTTACTGTATCACTAGCTTTCCAGTGTTTTCCCCTGTGACCCTTTCGTCTCTTCTTTCTTTTGTGTTTGGTATAAAACCAGGAAATTGGCTAAGAAGCGCAAGGAGACACTGAGCAGCACACGTCAGGAGATGACCGTGATGGTGAACTCCATGGACAAGAGCTACACGGAGCAGGGCACCAACTGTGACGAGGCCATCTCCTTCATGGACACCCACAGCCACACACTCAACGGGAGAAGTGAGTGTCCAACAACAGGGCATTGTGGGTGGGTGGCTGGGGAGTCTGGAGGGCTTTTCACACTGAGCTGAACCCAGCCAAACCAAGCTGTACTGAGCTGGCCTGGTTACACGTTCACATTAGTTGCTGGAACCGTAGTGGAAAGGACAATGTGAAAATAAAAACATATTAGAGTAACACATTTTGGTTTAGGTGGTCACAATAGTGTGAAAAGGCTATAGGTAACATGGAGTAACGCTGGTACATTAGAGCAATTTCTTAAAATTCTAAACAAATTCTGTTTTATCAATGATCAAGTCATGTGAAAAACCCTCTACCCAAGCATGTTAGAAATTTCTTCAGTTTTGTTTACTTATTAAGCAGCTCAACTATAATTTGCAGATCCAGCGTCTAAATAAGGATAGTCTCAGAGCTGTAGCTCAGCTGGTAGAGCACGGCGCTTGTAACGCCAAGGTAGTGGGTTCGATCCCCGGGACCACCCATACACAAAAAAAATGTATGCACGCATGACTGTAAGTCGCTTTGGATAAAAGCGTCTGCTAAATGGCATATTAAATTAAAAAAAAATAATAATAATCTTACTCCCTTCATTTTCCAAAGCTTTCAATGCTTTAATCTTTGTTTCTGATCCTGAGCCCATTTAAAACCCTTCTTACCTATTTCTAGCCTTTTATTTCCCTCCCATTGCCTCTATGGGTATCCCATGTTGACACATGAGTGGGGGGAGGCGTAGATCTTTTAAAAAAAATACATTTTTGTAATTTAGAAGATGCTCTTATCCAGACCGATTTACAGGAGCGATTAGGGTTAAGTTCCTTGCTCAAGGGCACATTGACAGATTTTTCACCTAGTTGGCTCGGGGATTCGCACCAGCGAGCTTTCGGTTACTGGCCCAATGCTCTTAATCGCTAGGCTACCTGCCGCCCTCTATCTCCCCCATCTGTCATGTTTCTACCCCCTCTGGCATTGCTCCTCACCCCAGGGACAGCTGACCCTGGCTGGGGTACAATCCCCTAAACCCCCCCACCAACGGTGGTCCCCAGGCCCAGACATTAGAGTCAGCAGATCACCATCTGATTTCCCCCCCCCCCCCCTCTCCGCTTCCAAATGCCCCCATCCCTCACAACTATAAGACATTAAGACATCCCTTCATTATGAGGATCTCCAGCATTATAATCTCTATATTTCTTAGACCTCCTTATATCTCTGGTACTGGAGAGTAAATAAGTCACAAACCCTGAAGACAGAGTTTTCTGTCTTTCAACTCTGAAGGCTAGGAGGTGCCAGGGTCACTAGGTATTTCTTCTCTCTCCCCTCTCCGCCTCGCGCTCCTCTCATCTGTCTGTCAAAGGAAAAAGGGGACAGGAGCGAGAACACGACCGTGAATGAGTCTTGGATCGTTTGGCGCTCGTTTAATATTGCAGGAGGGGAACACCATTTCTGCCTGACAGGGCCGGCTGACGTGTCGCCGGGCAGATTGGAGTGGCCTGGGAAACATAGGGGATAAATAAATAAACATGCTCTCATTGGACGGCAGAGCCATTCAGCCATGACCTTATCCCGCTGTCTATCACAATATCCTTGACTAACAGCAGGGTCACTGTAGGCAACTTATGGCAGCTGTCTGATGGCGACCGACAAAAATGGCGACCATCGCTCAGTGGACTGTGCCGGTTTTATCAACGAACCGGCTGAACTTTATTGATTTGGCTGAATATGTTGTATGAACACAGGCCGTTGTTGTTACTAACTCAAAAATACAGTCATTAAAAAGCATTAGAGTACTTGTATCCATATGCGTAACCAGAACAGTAAATAGTGAAATATCTTAGTTTCTTGACATTATTCCACTTGTTAAATTGACTTTGTCAGGGGACATGCAAAAGCTACAAGCCTATCCTAGGCACGGGAAGCTAATGGCTTTAGGAAGGGAAGTGAACACACGCTTCCCCGATTCTATGTTTTAATTTGAGCCAACCTTTTATTTAGCCAGAACTGGAAGCCAAATACATTGTTTGATTCCTACAGATCTTCTAGAAATATACTATTACTTCTTCCACTGAAGTTTATTGACCATTGTGTTACTGCGTGCTCTCTCTCTCTTGCTAAAAGCTGCCACCTCTCCCTCATCATTCACCATGAAGACTAACACAATCAGCACGTCTGTACCCACCTCCTACTACCCAGGTAAACTACCTCACCTTTTAACTCCTTCTGCTTCTACTCCTTCTGACCTCTTATGACCCTTGACCTCCAAATGACCCCTTGAACTTGACCCCTTGAACTTGACCTCTTTAACGAATGGCCAGTCCCGATCTAGACGCCTGTGCCTTTGTTTGATAAACGGTTTGTTTGATCTAATGGTGGCCTGCCAAAACAATGTAATGGTTCCTGTTTTCTTTTTGCCTGCAGTTTTAATTGCTCTATAGCGTTTGCATACTATTCCCGCCCTATTTGGGACAACCATTTTGAGCCATATTGGTAGATTGATTTTAATTGATCTGTATGTATATTATATTCGATGGATAATGTTGGACATTATCTATATTTAACTGACTTAGTTATATTGTTATATTGTTAAAAATGAACTATTGATGCCGTTCTTCCATTGGGGGTTTTCTTTGTCTCTCTTGATGATAACAAACTGTAACTGCTCTGCTATAATGTTGCTGTCTTACCTGGAGGGGGAAGCACATCACCCTATTCACTGCTATATTCTCTCTTCTTTGTTAACACCCTACTCTGCACTGGTTTTGGGTTGTGGGCAGATCCCTTTGTGCCAACCGCTATCTTGGGTGAGAAAACATTCTTATTTTTTTTCCCTACAATGTATTCCTTATGCTTATAGACCAACTGAGACTTACTACTCCAAAATAGACCAGGTGCTGTGCATTTGAGGGAAGGAGAGTCAGAGAGAGAGAGAGCGAGGGAGAGCGAGAAAGAGAGTCAGAGAGAGATGGAGATAGTGATTTGGATTGGTTTGTTTCCTGATAATGGCTTTCACACATCCATACATGCCTGCTTTTCTTTCTTTGTCAGACCAGAAGGTTTTGTTTCTTTCTAATCAAGCTGAGGTTGGCTAATTCACTCCATCCCATCCGCATTCCGTGTCGTGCGTGTGACGTCACGTATGTCTATGACCTCTCATATGCATGGACAGATAATGTGGACTGGATGAGGGGGAGTGGCACAGCAAACAAACTAAAAATATCCATACAAACAGACAAAGTAGTTCCCATTGCCATAGCAACAAACATGTAGAGAAGTAGCAAACATTGGAGAGCTCCTGGGCAAAGTTAAGGAATGACACACTTGTGTTAATATATCAATGTAATTATTGCCTAACCTACCCTAATAAACTCCTTCAGAACAATAGTCAGTTTCAACCCCTTTCATTTAGAGAAACGTTTCAATATCTTTGTCTTGGTAGGAGGTTTGTTGTGCAGCCAGGTACAGTAGACAACATACAGTGCATTTGGAAAGTATTCAGACCCCTTGACTTTTTCCACATTTTATTACGTTAGACTTATTCTAAAATCGATTAAATTAATGTTTTTCCTCATCAATCTACACACAATACCCCATAATGACAAAGTGAAAACAGGTTTTTATAAATGTTTGCAAATTTATAAAAAATGTAAAACAGAAATACCTTATTTACATAAGTATTCAGACCCTTTGCTATGAGATTCGAAATTGAGCTCCGGTGCATCCTGTTTCCATTGATCATCCTTGAGATGTTTCTACAACATTGGAGTCCACCTGTGGTAAATTCAATAGATAGGACATGATTTGGAAAGGCACACACCTGTCTAGAAAAGGTCCCACCGTTGCATTTCAGAGCAAAAACCAAGCCATGAGGTCGAAGGAATTGTCCGTAGAGCTCCGAGACAGGATTGTGTCGAGGCACAGATCTGGGTAAGGGTACCAAAAAATGTCTGCAGCTTTAAAGGTTCCCAAGAACTCAGTGGCCTCCATCATTCTTAAATGGAAGAAGGTTGGAACCACCAACACTCTTCCTAGAGCTGGCCGCCCGACCAAACTGAGCAATCGGGGGAGAAGGGCCTTGGTCAGGGAGGTGACCAAGAACCCAATGGTCACTCTGACAGAGCTCCAGAGTTCCTCTGTGGAGATGGGAGAACCTTCCAGAAGGACAACCATCTCTGCAGCACTCCACCAATCAGGCCTTTATGGTAGTGTGACCAGACGGAAGCCACTCCTCAGTAAAAGGCACATGACAGCCTGCTTGGAGTTTGCCAAAAGGTACCTAAAGACTTGAGAATGAATGAGAAAGAATGAGAAACAAGATTCTCTGGTCTGATGAAACCAACATTGAACTCTTTGGCCTGAATGCCAAGCGTCACATCTGGAAGAAACCTGGCACCATCCCTACGGTGAAGCATGGTGGTGGCAGGATCATGCTGTGTGGATGTTTTTCAGCGGCAGGGACTTGGAGACTAGTCAGGATCGAGGGAAAGATTAACGGAGCAAAGTACAGAGAGATCCTTGATGAAAACCTGCTCCAGAGTGCTCCGGACCTCAGACTGGGGCGAAGGTTCTCCTTCCAACAGGACAACGACCCTAAGCACACAGCCAAGACAACACAGGAATTGCTTCGGGATAAGTCTCTGAATGTCTTTAAGTGGCCCAGCCAGAGCCCAGACTTTAACCCGATTGAACATGTCTGGAGAGGCCTGAAAATAGCTGTGCAGCAATGCTCCCCATCTAACCTGACAGCTTGAGAGGATCTGCAGAGAAGAATGGGAGAAACTCCCCAAATACAGGTGTGCCAAGCTTGTAGCGTCATACCCAAGACTCGAGGCTGTAATCGCTGCCAAAGGTGCTTCAACAAAGTACCGAGTAAAGGGTCTGAATACTTATGTAAATGTGATATTTCAGATATATAATAATTTCATGTTGCAAAACTTTCTAAAAACCTGTTTTTGCTTTGTCGTTATGGGGTATTGTGTGTAGATTTAGGATATTATTTTTTTAAATTCCATTTTAGAATAAGGCTGTAACAAAATGTGGAAAAAGTCAAGGGGTCTGAATACTTTCCAAATGCGCTGTACAAACACCACATGTAGACATTTGACAGACACATTTCAACATACAGTTAAATGTTATTATTTTTTTTCAGATAAATGTACACACTTCAGGCTAGTAGAGATACTGAACACAACAGTGTTTCAAGGAAGAATGGCATTAGTGATTTTCTAGATGTTTCCTCGGATAAGGGCCCTGTGTTCACGTTCAACATTTACAACACCACAGAAGGTTACCTGGTGGTTCCACTTGTTTTCTAGAGAGGTTTTCAAACGTTATCTGGAGATGTTTTTTACTAGTTAAACAGATTTGGCAAATGTCAAACGAAAATTTAATTCATTCAGAAAACAAAATGTTTTTGTTCTTAATCATGTCTTTGTCAGCATTGATTTACATTGAAATTGTCAATTCTAGGTGATTCCAACCAAATTAACACAACCCCAACTAAAGTGTCCCAGATCTAGCTTTCTGTGAGGTGTCCAATTGAACTGAATAGTTGGTTAGGACAGGACTCCTGGAAAGGCAAAAACATGTTGGTGCCTAGAAACAGCTAGAGAAAATGAAAACTGTGCAGGTGCTCATGCCTAAACTTTATACCCTGTTTCCTTTCTCTTCTTCTCTTTTTCACATTTAACCTGTTATCCTCTAATAAAGTGCCCATTAATGGTAAGTTGCCAGTCTGCCCTGTATTCTCTGGGGTGAGGAGGTGTGTGTGTGTGTGTGCATCATGCTATTGAATAGGGGCTTGCCTTGTCTTGGGGCCTGCTCTCCCATCTTGTGTTGCCACGCATGCACTTGTGTTAGCGCATCTCACGCCCCCCTTACCCCTGTGAAGCCATTAGCTAGCATGGTGGTCCGACTCCACCCGTGGACAGTGTTGCCTCATGCATAAGTGGACTATGTGACGTCCCACCCCCACTCCACAACCCCTCCCCCCACTTTGTTGAAAGTGGGTGTCATGCCTCTGACATTTTTTAAAAACGGTTTCCCATTAGACAGAGTTACCGACCAGGGTACCCACTTCATTTGATCGTGCACCCACGTCATCCATCCACCGCCGCCATTCCATCATTTGTGCAACTTCATTTTGCCATTGGTCGATTTTGTGGATAGAAAAGTTTATATTGAGAACTTAGCCACAAGCTAGCGTTATGAGAACTGAGGGCTATGGTAGCATCAATAGAAATAAAGCAATCTCTTTCCCCTCATCGTACAATGTAAATAGATTTATTGTGCCCCATCATGTCATCTGTTAAGATACGAGCTCCATTATTTTGTGTTCACCATGTTTTAAAGCACTGTAATAACTAGTTTAGCACAAAGTAGTTTATAAGTAACTCCTTTTCATTTCATGTTTTCTCATTGAATAACTTTATATTGTGACCCTGTATTCATCCATTATAATGTCAAGAGTGTTTTCCTATTCTATGTCTGTACGGGGTTGTGGGGCGCTCCAGTCCTGACCAGTGTCTGTATGTGTGTGTCCTCGTCCCTCCTCTCTGGGTTTCTAGACGAGAACCACACCATGACCAGTGACACCAGTAGTTTGGTCCAGTCCCACAGCCACTCCTATAAGAAGAAGAGGGAGGTGGCGGATGTGCCCCCTTACCAGACGGGTCAGCTCCACCCGGCCATCCGCGTTGCCGACCTGCTACAGCACATCACCCAGATGAAGTGTGCCGAGGGCTACGGCTTCAAGGAGGAGTACGAGGTGAGAGCCCCAACTGCCTGCCTAATGTAGGGTCCCACCCTCTCCTCAATCACGAGGCACATCCTCACACACACACAAATGTCCTCACATATCACAATGTCCTCACATATCACAATGTCCTCACATATCACAATGCCCTGACACACACAATGTCCTCGCATACCACGCTGTCCACACACACACACACACACACACAATGTACTCGCATACCACAATGTCATCACACACCACCAATGTCCTCACACACCACCAATGTCCTCACACACACACACACACACACACCCAATGTCATCACACACCACCAATGTCCTCACACACACACACAATGTCCTCACACCACCAATGTGCTCACATATCACTTCACCAGTCAGTCTGTCTCTGTAGACTCTAAAGCCAGCCAAGCCAGTGGGTCCTTGGTTGGCTTTCTTTCTCCTTTTTTTTCTGTTTCTTTTTCTTTTGTTTAGATTCATTGTTTGTTGATTTTGGTGTTACACTTTTTGTCGCTGCAAATTAACTTCTCATTAGCTATTATTGCACAAAATGCACCAGTTTTGTGTCCACACACTCCTTCCGTTCCAATGTTTGTCACCACTGAATTCTTCTGGCTCCTGCAGTTTGTTGACTGCACGCCACACTGCTTAGATCTTACTGCCCCATTGACAGCATCCATTTGGCTACCTAGCAATGCTAAACAACCGCCCTGGTTAAAAAATGTGCCTTGTAAATCTTTAAAATCCTACAGCACACACACACACACACACTAAGGGGCGATTTCCGAGGCTGAGACTGTGTTAATGGCTGAGACGGTTGCGAGTTGCCAGCTCTGCCTAGAGTCTGTATATGTGAATTATATGGGAACAGCACTTCTCTCCAGAAGCTGATGACAAAGCTAACGACTGTCACAGCAGTACCTTATTCCCTCGCCCTCACATAGTGTGTGTGTGTGTGTGTGTGTGTGTGTGTGTACATACTGTATACACAAGCTACCTCACTCACCTTCCAACCCATCACTAGGGAATTTCTACCTTTTCTACTGAGGGTATTTACCAGTAGTGTAAAGTACTTAAGTAAAAATACTTGAAAGTACTACTTAAGTAGTTTCTGGGGGTATCTGTACTTTATTTTACTTTTACTTTTACTTCACTACATTCCTAAAGAAAAGAATGTACTTTTTACTCCATACATTTTCCTTGACACCCAAAAGTACTCGTTACATTTTGAATGCTTAGCAGAACAGGAAAATGGTCCCTGGTCATCCCTACTGCCTTTGATCTGGCAGACTCATTAAACACACATGCTTCATTTGTAAATGATGTCTGAGTGTTGGAGCGTGCCGCTGGCTATCCGTAAAAAAAGGAAATGGTGCCGTATGGTTTGCTTAATATAAGGAATTTTAAATGATTTTTACTTTTGAGATTTTAGAAATTACATTTACTTTTGATACTTAAGTACATTTAAAACCAAATACTTTTAGACTTTTACTCAAGTAGTATTTTACTGGGTGACTTTCACTTTTACTTGAGTCATTTTCTATTAAGGTATCTTTACTTTTACTCAAGTATGACAATTAGGTACTTTTTCCACCACTGGTATATACCTGTAATGAACTATCCACCATCCCCCCTTGCATCGTATACTTTATTTTGTTATACCCACTAACACATTAAACAACACTGGAATCAAATCAATAATTTAATATCCCATGTCCGGGCCTGGCCCTGTGGTTTGGGGCTTTCCTCAGGGCTCAATTCATTATGGATATAGATGGATGATTTTTAGGGCTTATGTAGGCTGCAAGTGCAATAATACATTATTGCCAGTCAAAAAAATACAGTGCAGAATACTTGATGCCCCCCCTCCACCCTTCCATCTGAAAGTGCTTCTCTTCACAGTTTTTCTATTGTTTTCTACCTTTCTATTTGTAATGCCGCTAAAAGTTAGAGACGGCGAATAATTGTAGTGTCTTTTCCTTTTCGTTTCGTTTTCTGTTTACTGCTACCACTGTCTTTTCTGTTCTCTCTAAACACGACGAGCTAAACTGATCAATTCTAATCTCTCCCCCGATTCCATGCTTCTTGTTATTCAATAACGTTATCTATGGAAAAGATAAACGAGGTAAGCAAGTCCCCTTTTTGGTTTGATTGAAAAATTTGTTTTTATATTGTTGCTTTGTCGTAGTAGTACAGAAACCCTAGATGCAGCTGTCTCACAACCTATAGCTCCTGATATTGATTATAATTCTTTCTTCGATACCTGCTGTTGGTTGTCTGTGTCCAAAAACATGCATTTAACAGCCCCCCCAAAGTAAGCCTACAAACCACAAAATACAACAACAACAAACATGATCTGATCAGAATTAATCCCCCTGGTCAATGAGAATCAAAGAATGGTGAAATGAGTGGCGTTAAGTTGACACTACAGTACAGAGCAGAGGTCGTGTCTAATGGACGTGTTTGTAGACAAAACACACTCCGCATTCATCCCAGACACACGAGAGATCTCCCGTAGTTCAGGCCTGTCTCTGCTTCAAAGGCAAAAAAGCATCTTTGATTTGTGTTGATGATAATGCAGTCAGACGCCATTTGAATTCTTAAGTCATGAAAGACTGCTCTCTTGGTATGATATGTCACATCCGAAAAATAACTAAAAAGAAAGACTGGCAGAATATGATCATACTTACACTGAACAAAAATATAAACGCAACATGCAACAATTTCAAAGATTTTACTAAGTTACAGTTCATATAAGGAAGTCAGTCAATTGAAATGAATGCATTAGGCCCTAATCTATGGATTTCACATGAGTCTGTATAGTCTGCATGTCTGTATAGTCTGCATGTCTGTATTCCCTTGACTGGGAATACAGACATGCATCTGTTGGTCACAGATACCTTTAAAAAAAAATGGCACGACAATGGGCCTCAGGATCTCGTCATGGTATCTCTATGCATTCAAATTGCCATCGATAAAATGCAATTGTGTTCGTTGTCCATAGCTTATGCCTGCCCATACGATAACTCCACCGCCACCATGGGGGCACTCTGTTCACAACGTTGACTTCAGCAAACCGCTCGCCCACATGACGCCATACACGCTGTCTGCCATCTGCCCGATACAGTTGAAACCGGGATTCATTCGTCAAGACCCTGGTGAGGACAACGAGCACGCAGATGAGCTTCCCTGTGCCGAAATTATTTGGTTGTGCAAACCCACAGTTTCATCAGCTTTCCAGGTAGCTGGTCTCAGGCGATCCCACAGGTGAAGAAGCCGGATGTGGAGGTCCTGGACTGACGTGGTTACACATGGTCTGTGGTTGTGAGGCCAGTTGGATGTACTGCCAAATTCTCTAAAATGACTTTGGAAGTGGTTTATGGTAGAGAAATGAACATTCAATGCTCTGGCAACAGCTCTGGTGGACATTCCTGCAGTCAGCATGCCAATTGCACGCTCCCTCAAAACATGAGACATCTGTGGCATTGTGTTGTGTGACACAACTGCATATTTTAGAGTGGCCTTTTATTGTCCCCAGCACAAGGTGCATCTGTGTAATGATCATGCTGTTTAATCAGCTTCTTGATATGCCACACCTGTCAGGTGGATGGATTATGTTGGCAAAGGAGAAATGCTCACTAACAGGGATCTAAACAAATTTGTGCACAACATTTGAGAGAAATAAGCTTTATGTGCATATGGAAAATGTCTGGGATCTTTTATTTCAGTTCATGAAACATTGGACCAACACTTTACATGTTGCGTTTATATTTGTGTTCAGTATAGTTGAAACCAATTGAGTCCTTGACCTTGGGGAGAACAAGTATTTGATACACTGCCGATTTTGCAGGTTTTCCTACTTACAAAGCATGTAGAGGTCTGTAATTTTTATCATAGGTACACTTCAACTGTGAGAGACGGAATCTAAAACTAAAATCCAGAAAATCACATTGTATGATTTTGAAGTAATTAATTTACATTTTATTGCATGACATAAGTATTTGATCACCTACCAACCAGTAAGAATTCCGACTCTCACAGACCTGTTCGTTTTTCTTTAAGAAGCCCTCCTGTTCTCCACTCATTACCTGTATTAACTGCACCTGTTTGAAATCGTTACCTGTATAAAAGACACCTGTCCACACACTCAATCAAACAGACTCCAACCTCTCCACAATAGCCAAGACCAGAGAGCTGTGTAAGGACATCAGGGATAAAATTGTAGACCTGCACAAGGCTGGGATGGGCTACAGGACAATAGGCAAACAGCTTGGTGAGATGGCGCAATTATTAGAAAATGGAAGAAGTTCAAGATGACGGTCAATCACCCTTGGTCTGGGGCTCCATGCAAGATCTCACCTCGTGGGGCATCAATGATCATGAGGAAGGTGAGGGATCAAATCAAATCAAATCAAATTTTATTGGTCACATGCGCCGAATACAACAGGTGCAGACATTACAGTGAAATGCTTACTTACAGCCCTTAACCAACAGTGCATTTATTTTAAACAAAAAAGTAAGAATAAAACAACAACAAAAAAGTGTTGAGAAAAAAAGAGCAGAAGTAAAAATAAAGTGACAGTAGGGAGGCTATATATACAATAGAATAAAGTGACAGTAGGGAGGCTATATATACAGGGGGGTACCGTTGCATAGTCAATGTGCGGGGGCACCGGCTAGTTGAGGTAGTTGAGGTAATATGTACATGTGGGTAGAGTTAAAGTGACTATGCATAAATACTTAACAGAGTAGCAGCAGCGTAAAAAGGATGGGGTGGGGGGGCAGTGCAAATAGTCCGGGTAGCCATGATTAGCTGTTCAGGAGTCTTATGGCTTGGGGGTAGAAGCTGTTGAGAAGTCTTTTGGACCTAGACTTGGCACTCCGGTACCGCTTGCCGTGCGGTAGCAGAGAGAACAGTCTATGACTAGGGTGACTGGAGTCTTTGACAATTTTGAGGGCCTTCCTCTGACACCGCCTGGTATAGAGGTCCTGGATGGAAGGGAGCTTTGCCCCAGTGATGTACTGGGCCGTACGCACTACCCTCTGTAGTGCCTTGCGGTCAGAGGCCAAGCAGTTGCCATACCAGGCGGTGATGCAACCAGTCAGGATGCTCTCGATGGTGCAGCTGTAGAATTTTTTGAGGATCTGAGGACCCATGCCAAATCTTTTTAGTCTCCTGAGGGGGAATAGGCTTTGTCGTGCCCTCTTCACGACTGTCTTGGTGTGTTTGGACCATGATAGTTCGTTGGTGATGTGGACACCAAGGAACTTGAAGCTCTCAACCTGTTCCACTACAGCCCCGTCGATGAGAATGGGGGCGTGCTCAGTCCTCTTTTTTTTCCTGTAGTCCACAATCATCTCCTTTGTCTTGGTCACGTTGAGGGAGAGGTTGTTGTCCTGGCACCACACGGCCAGATCTCTGACCTCCTCCCTATAGGCTGTCTCATCGTTGTCGGTGATCAGGCCTACCACTGTTGTGTCGTCGGCAAACTTAATGATGGTGTTGGAGTCGTGCCTGGCCATGCAGTCATGGGTGAACAGAGAGTACAGGAGGGGACTGAGCACGCACCCCTGAGGGGCCCCCGTGTTGAGGATCAGTGTGGCAGATGTGTTGTTACCTACCCTTACCACCTGGGGGCGGCCCGTCAGGAAGTCCAGGATCCAGTTGCAGAGGGAGGTGTTTAGTCCCAGGATCCTTAGCTTAGTGATGAGCTTTGAGGGCACTATGGTGTTGAATGCTGAGCTGTAGTCAATGAATAGCATTCTCACGTAGGTGTTCCTCTTGTCCAGGTGGGAAAGGGCAGTGTGGAGTGCGATAGAGATTGCATCATCTGTGGATCTGTTGGGGCGGTATGCAAATTGGAGTGGGTCTAGGGTTTCTGGGATTATGCTGTTGATGTGAGCCATGACCAGTCTTTCAAAGCACTTCATGGCTACAGACGTCAGTGCTACGGGTCGGTAGTCATTTAGGCAGGTTATCTTAGAGTTCTTGGGCACGGGGACTATGGTGGTCTGCTTGAAACATGTTGGTATTACAGACTCAGTCAGGGACATGTTGAAAATGTCAGTGAAGACACTTGCCAGTTGGTCAGCACATGCTCGGAGTACACGTCCTGGTAATCCGTCTGGCCCTGCGGCCTTGTGAATGTTGACCTGCTTAAAAGTCTTACTCACATCGGCTACGGCTACGGATCAGCCCAGAACTACACGGCAGGACCTGGTCAATGACCTGAAGAGAGCTGGGACCACAGTCTCAAAGAAAACCATTAGTAACACACTACGTCATGGATTAAAATCCTGCAACACACGCAAGGTCCCCCTGCTCAAGCCAGCGCATGTCCAGGCCCGTCTGAAGTTTGCCAATGACCATCTGGATGATCCAGAGGAGGAATGGGAGAAGGTCATGTGGTCTGATGAGACAAAAATAGAGCTTTTTGGTCTAAACTCCGCTCGCCGTGTTTGGAGGAAGAAGAAGGATGAATACAACCCCAAGAACACCATCCCAACCGTGAAGCATGGAGGTGGAAACATCATCATTCTTTGGGGATGCTTTTCTGCAAAGCAAACAGGACGACTGCACCGTATTGAGGGGAGGATGGATGGGGCCATGTATCGCGAGATCTTGGCCAACAACCCTCCTTCCCTCAGTAAGAGCATTGAAGATGGGTCGTGGCTGGGTCTTCCAGCATGACAACGACCCGAAACACACAGCCAGGGCAACTAAGGAGTGGCTCCGTAAGAAGCATCTCAAGGTCCTGGAGTGGCCTAGCCAGTCTCCAGACCTGAACCCAATAGAAAATCTTTGGAGGGAGCTGAAAGTCTGTATTGCCCAGCGACAGCCCCGAAACCTGAAGGATCTGGAGAAGGTCTGTATGGAGGAGTGGGCCAAAATCCCTGCTGCAGTGTGTGCAAACCTGGTCAAGACCTACAGGAAACGTATGATCTCTGTAATTGCAAACAAAGGTTTCTGTACCAAATATTAAGTTCTGCTATTCTGATGTATCAAATACTTATGTCATGGAATAAAATGCAAATTAATTACTTAAAAATCATACAATGTGATTTTCCGTCTCTCACAGTTGAAGTGTACCTATGATAAAAATTACAGACCTCTACATGCTTTGTAAGTAGGAAAACCTGCAAAATCGGCAGTGTATCAAATACTTGTTCTCCCCACTGTATATCATCCATTAATATGCTGCTTTTACTCTGACCTTGACTCATGAGTAGCCCTTACTATTTCTGCTTCATATCCACCTCCCTAACCACTACACCATCTTACTCTGAAACACACTTTCCAGTGTTCAAAATACATCATCATAACACTTTTTTTCTCTCTCCTCAGATTGGCTTCATACAAGCAGCATCTTCCAAGCATTATGTTAATGCTGAAATGTATCTTTGTGCTTATGATTGTGCTGCCTACTGGTAAACACTTGAGAAAGCATTGTGTGGGGTAAAAATGCAGTGGAGCTGTTTTGTTGCTGAAGCTTTGTCTAAGCCCCCACCACATCTGGTCCCTCTGAGGAGGGTTTTCAGTCTCTGTAGTCAGTAGTGTCAAGGGTGAAATCACACGGGTGTTTTGGAATCAGAAGGGGTTGTATCACACCTGAGTGAGAGACAACACCAGTAGACAGCCATTCAGAAGCTGCTGTGGGAACAATGGCTTCCACACCATTTGTTCACTTGTTTGTTTTGGATAAGATTTTGGATAAGAGAGCACCTTTGTTTGGATTCAGTCCCGTGAGAGCCGACCATAGATCTCATCTCAGTAGCTCTACTTCCATGAAAATCACCTGTGTAATGCTTTGAAAAAGTTTGAGGGGGATGAAAAGTATGCAGGGCTTTGAATTCATTACTGGCTTTCCACCATCCACCAATCACCATCCAACCAAGGCTTACTGGTGGGTGGTGGGAAAACCTGGCCAATGGTAGATTAGTATGATAGTGCCAAGGGGGATAGATGGAGCCTGGAGCTACCTCCTAGCCATTTGACTTGTAATTCTGCCACAGCTTGCTGCAAGGCTGCTATGGAAGTTCATAATTCAATATTATGTTTTATATTTAGCTAGACATTTTTTCATTAGTATCCAACTTTTGGGTTATTTAATAGGCTCAGAAAAGCATGTTGCGAACTCTAACATGTCTTAAATAAAATTCTTAGAACCCAATTTAGTATTTTCCCTCAATCCGCACATTTCGTAGAAGTCTTGCAAACAGAAGAGACATTGTTGCAAAATCTATTATTTCTCAAAGCTAGCAGTAGAATATTACACCTGAACAAGAAAGAAAAAAAAAAGTAAACTATGAATAGTTTATTTATTTATTTTTAAGGTATTCTTTTTCTTGTTGACACCACTCACCCCTGAAGTTTGACATGTCTAAAGCAGTTTGCGGCAACGTCGTTCTTCTACCGGCTCTCCCCCGCAAGTGTTGGACCACGCATCTCAGAGAGCGAGAGAGAGAGAGAGAGATTCTATCTCTCCTCTCCTCCCCAGGTTCCCTCGCTCACCAGGGCAGCTCCTTGTCACTTCTTGCACATGAAAAGATAGCTCTCTCGAAAGACACACAGCAGCGATGAATAACAAACCAGCACCGCTTTGAAACTCTAAACCTAGAGAGGGAGACAGATGGAGGGAGGAGACTAAGCATCTGCAGTATTGTCAACGTGTTAAACTGTGTTTAATGTCTCTTTACTGCAGCCAGTTCTGAGACATTCAGAGAGAGAGAAAGCAATATGCATTCAACTACGGCCTGCTCTTCAAAGTGTCCCTTGTAGTGGCGGTTAACAAGGCCTGTAAGGGCACGTTTTTCCAACACCCAACTGTGCTTGGAAAAGGTCAAATGATAAGGCTGGTCTTTTAAAAGGTCAAATGATAAGGCTGGTCTTTTAAGCTCGTCACAAGGTGTACTCAAAGGATTGTTTGCAGATTAAAGCAGGATTCCCTCGACACTAAAGACGTCATCAGGAAAATACAAACTTTATTCCCTCCTCTCTGATTACTCCTTCGTCCTCATTTAGTCAAATGGCCATGTGAGCCCATTGATGACTGTTAATAAATGCCATATTTTCCCACCTTAGGCATCCCAGTCACCACCTTTCAGAAAATACCAAAAGTTCACCATCTTCATTTGATTTGGCGGTGCCATTTCCCTCATTGTGTCTGTCACTGGGTGGGGTGGGGGTCGGCAGTGCGAAGAGGCTCCTCGCCATGGGGACTGAGCTGTTGCCATTATCCACTCAGAGGACTGATAAAGGCTTCTTGTTCTCGGAATGAGTTCTGTGTCATATAATTGACGGAAAGAAGCGCGGGGCAAAAATAGGATCCACTGCAAGCAATCAAAGCTAATCAGATCAATTGTCTGATGGGGCTAAGAGAGAGCATGAGGTATCGGAAAGAACGTTGGATGGGTACGGCTAAATAACAATGCATCATTATGATCCATTTACACGTTCCTGACACTCTTTGGAGAGGCTTTTTTGGGGAAGAGGCAGCAGGCAGCTGGAGGAGACATTAACTTACAGGGGGAAAGCAGTAGCCCCCAGCCTGGGTAAAGAACCAATAATCAACAGCACCACTCCAGCACTGACGTTTATTTTCATAATTAGTCCTAATTGCGTGTTCCGGTGCAAGATCAGAATGCCAAAAAACTCATA